>NC_134405.1:53350463-53652963 GCF_038048845.1 Mixophyes fleayi | reverse complement strand
TACAATAAACTGTGAGAAACAGGTGATGGATAAAAAGTCCTCAGTCCAGTGGGTCCCCGTTTCATCATAGTTCCTTTATGGATTCAGAAATCATTTGGATAAAGCCAATTATACAGGTAAACATTGCAAATAACAATAGCAAGAACCATCATTATAACTCAAAATATTCAACAATTATCACCCCACAGCATTCTCCAGTACCCCAGTGATACAGCTCTCCATCTGTGAGCACGGCCAAATCTTCACTCCTATACCAAATGTTAAAGTCCTATTTTATTGTCTCCTTGCTTTTGGCAGGATCACAGATTCCCGGAAGCTTTTTCTGTTGTTTCTGTACAGCGATCACTATTCAAATACTTTCAACGCCATAACCCCTAGGTAGCTACTCTTACCCCCAGCTGGCACCCCCAATTGGCTGTCTTTGGAGAGTGACCAGAACATCATTGGCTTAGCAGTGTTTGTCTCCAATGTATGATGCTCCCTGGAATACCTGTGATGCTGGCTCCAGGTTGTCTACTGGGGAAGAGGAAAAATAATTTGTCTTTACATTTCCATACGTAAGAACTTCACCACTTCAATATGTAATTGCCCTGTTCTCTTCCCTTGTTCACTTGTTCCAAGTGAGCGGCCTACAGAAAAGGGGTTGACGTGATTGTCCAATAAAGGTGTAATAGCATGTAAATTCGGTATTGTTTTCTTAAATCACTTTCTGTTCTGCTGATCAATGGTCAACCCGTTTTCAGTACACACATAAAAAGATGCAGACCGGTGACTAATGGAGAAGTTTGTAGCTGTATTTCCCTCTTGAAGTGGTAGCAGGTGTCTGACTTATAAGGGAAACTCATCAGCTCTTTTGGTCTCCAGTACCACCTTAATGCCGATGACACCCAACTCTACCTTTCCTCTCCCAATCTCTCTTCCTCCCTCCTCTCCAGGGTGTCTGCCTGCCTCTCTGCCATCTCCTCCTGGGTGTCCTCTAGATTCCTCAAACTTAATCTCGCTAAAACCAAACTTATTTTTTTTCCTCCCGCTCATTCCCCCTCCCCTTCCGACCTTTCTATCTCTGTTCTCAACTCCTCTATTTCCCTTGTTCCTCAACTTCGCTGCCTCGGTGTCATCCTTGACTCCTCTCTCTCTTTTGCTCCTCACATTCTCTCTCTCGCCAAATCCTGCCGCTTCCAGCTGCGGAATATCGCACGCATTCGGCCCTTCCTCTCCCAAGATGCCACTAAGGCTCTTGTCCACGCTCTTATCATCTCCCGCTTGGACCACTGCAACCTCCTCCCTACCGGCCTCCCCCGCACTCATCTCGCTCCCCTTCGCTCTGTACTCAATGCAGCCGCTCGGCTCATTTTCCTTTCTCGCCGCTCCTCTTCTGTCTCCCCCCTATACCAATCCCTTCACTGGCTCCCCTTCCCCTACAGAATATTGTTCAAGCTCCTCACACTTACTTTTAAGGCCCTCTCCAACTACACTGCTCCCTACATCTCAAACCTCATTTCCATCCACGCTCCATCCCGCCCTCTGCGTTCGGCTAATGACCGTCGCCTCACCTCCCCCCTGGTTACCTCCTCCCATGCTCGCATCCAAGACTTCTCCCACGCTGTCCCCCTCCACTGGAACCAGCTCCTCTGCTCCATCAGAACATCCCCCAACTTGTCCAGCTTCAAACAGGCCTTAAAAACCCACCTCTTCCTCAAAGCCTTCCAGTCCCCCACCTAACCGACCTCCTTCCAGCCTCCCACCTACCGCCCTCCCTATCCTGCCCTCCTCCTGCCTCCCTCCTCGTCATTCTCCTCTCCCCCCTCTCCCTCTCTGTGTTCTCCTCCTTTTCTCCTCCTACCCTTGTGTCTCTGTCTGTCCTACCCTCCCCTTAGATTGTACGCTCCTTCGAGCAGGGCCTCCTCTCCTCCTGTTCTCCACCACCTTAACTCTGCTCTCCAGCTCCCTGTCTCCTCCGTGAGGTCCTCCTGCCCTTCTGCCCCTCTAGCTTCACAGCTGGGGGCTCTAACCTTTCATCTAGCTGTACTTTGAGCTTCTGAGTTACTGTGCTTTTTGTTAACTGTACCGTGCTGCCTCACCCTGTATCGTGTTTCTGTATGTCCCTGTACGGCGCTACGGATACCTAGTGGCGCCTTATAAATAAAAATTAATAATAAAAATAATAATTATATATATATATATATATATATATATATATATATATATATATATATATATATATATATTGGCAAAAAACAGGGATACTCTGCACTCTCCAAACACATAACTAATGCTGTACTAAATTATTTTCTATATTACAAACAGGAAATGTTAGTTCCACATATTGCAATATATGTTAAGCTGACCAACTCTCGCCAAAGTCTTCCCATTCTGGTCAGTCCTATTTTATGCTATGCTATTTTATCTGGGCTTAAGGCTTACCTGCACACAGCTTTTAAATGCAAGTCTTTCCCAAGCACTAGCAACCATGGGAGACCTGGGACTCACCTGACACAAGTTGGAATTAATTAATGTAAAGAATGGGTTGCAAGAGTCATGGGACTTACATTGTATAAACAAAAACAGACATAGATCCTCTGCACTCTCCATGTACAGACTGGGGTGCAAGAGGGGGTTGCCAACATTGTATTGACAATTTATACAATGTGGGCAACCCCCTCTTCCACCCCAGTCTGTTTTTGTATATATATATATATATATATATATATATATATATATATATATATATATATATATATATATACCGTATATAAGCCGAGTTTTTCAGCATACTTTTGTATGCTGAAAAAGGGCACTCGGCTTATACACTGGTGAACTTACCTGGTGTCCGGTCCCTCGGCTTCAACTTCTGCATATGCGTTCCAACACAGGAAGTTCGGCATTTGGAACGCAAACTTGCGTTCCAAATGCCGAACTTCCTGTTGTTGGAACGCATATGCGTTCCACTGCCGGGTAAGTGAAACTCTCTCTCTCTCTCTCTCTCTCAAGACTGTGCGGAGAAATTGTTTGACCTGGTGGATAGTTTTGCTGAAAGCAACAAACGAAAAGTAGCAGTGTGGCCTTTGCAAATAATTTTACTCGTTCTGTGCCCAGAAATTATCCAGGACATTTCTAAGGAAGTTGTAGACGAAAACAAAATGAACAAGGTGAGAACCTGATACGTGGGAGGGATTTGCAGCATAGTTAACTTTCATGGTAAGATGGCGTTTTAGCCAATTGTCCCCATGCTTTTAGGCAGTTTATGTGGAAATAATCTGTCTGAATATAACATTTATATTAGGTTAACATGGTAAGTCATCCAATGTTAAGTTGTAGCTTTACATTTTTGACATATTCCTGGGTAAACATTACACATATAGGAAAATTGTAAGGTGTTACTCCAAAGCAAACGTGCCCTTTGTGACCTCCCACCTCAATCTGCCATGGTGGCTCACAGGGCTGAGGAATTCAATTGGTCCATAATACTTCTGTAGAATTCTGTTCTAGAACTGTTTTAGGATTATAGTACTGTACAGGGCGCTCTCTCTCTCTCTCTCTCTCTCTCTCTCTCTCTCTCTCTCTCTCAGTGCAATTACATAATGAACAAACAATACAACCACCATGTTCATACATTTATATCCCTACCCCTTTATTTAGGTTAGGTTGTACCCAATGCCAATGATTTTATAATCATTTATAAATGTTCCTTGTCATCTACTGTTATTTATGGTTTAGCTAAAAATGATTTCATAGATTGAACCTATCATTTTTATTTAGGTTTTTAAATTAGCGCTCTTTTCCACCCTAGGCTTATACTCGAGTCAATACGTTTTCCCAGTTTTATGTAGTAAAATTAGGTGCCTCGGCTTATATTCGGGTCGACTTATACTCGAGTATATACGGTATATATATATATATAAATATATACATAAAATAATGTTGAATGAAGCCTGAGACCTCCTGTTTTGTATCCGTAAATTCTGGAAGCACTGCCAAGAACCAGTAAGCTGTGCATTTGACATTCAGAAAGAGGATAATCATAATCAAAGTCTTTAAGTACAGGCTGCTTGTGCATTTAAACCCTTGGTGTATTTTCTACCTACAAATGGGTAAATAACTACCCATTCTTCCGTTCACAGGAATGTCTGTTCAGGGTACCCAGGTGTTTTATCAGTGTACATTTTCTCATTTACTTTAATAGGCGTTTAGGCTCTTTTACAGTGAACATTTCATAACACTATACAAAATTACTTTGATTATGACCCATGGTAAAATGTTATAATCTGAGCAGCAGCATTATTAATGATGAGAGGAGATTCCCTGAGATTTACTCCTTATTGATTAATGCCAATACTCTGCTCTCATCACAGAAAAGTGTGGGGAAGAGTCTCCGAGTTAGGCATGAATACCTACCAGCTAACATGACCATGAGTTTAAAAGTGACAAGACAATGGTAAGTAGACAATGGTAAGTAGAGGCAGGGAAGTCAAAAACTCCTCTAGAAGGTTACTAATGAGGATAATTTTGCACTCTAACTTTTGGGAGCCGCTAACACTAAAGACTTCCCGAGTGATGTCTGACAGTCCATCAGGAGTTATAACCTCCAACAAGCTTGAAAGCAAATTGATCCCGAATATGTACGTTGCATCACCCTTTAAGCCCCTCTTCTGGGTCTCTTGGTCCAGAAGGGGATGGGAACAAGTGGAGACATTTGTCCCAGTATGAGGGTTGGAGGGCACTATCTTGCGGAGAGTACCAGTAAGTTTGTTGTGTCCTCACGTGCCCAAGGGCTCCCTGAAGTCTGTAGTAGTGAATGATTAAACAATGGAGCCAGCAATTGTCACACAATTCAATATAATCTAAGAAAATGTCTCTAAATCCAAGATAATCATAAAATGAACCCGTTATTGTTTTTTCTATCTAGAAATGCTAACCTGCAGCCTGGGATTTTTGGCTCCTGGAATCTGGCCGTTAGTGTCCAAAATACTGCAGTTCATACTATAAGCAATACGTCACTGTACCCGTGTAATGTGCTACAAAACAAGACTAAATACAATAGTAAGTGACCATGCTGCTTTAAGCTAGGTACACACTACAGATTTTTCCACCAACTTTTTATGCCAATCGATTTTACATGCGATCGATGTTCCGATCGCTTGGTTCATGGACTGCATACACACTAGCCTTGTTTAGGACAATAAAGGGAAGAGCGGACGTCCCTTTAGCGACTTTTTACAGCCATGTTGTGGTGAGCAATAACTGTAATTTCGTACTCACTGTTGTGGATCGGTCGGAAGTTTATACACACTTCACAACGGAAACGAGATTGGAACGGAAATGTAAAACGGTACAACTAACCAAATGAGGCGTTAATCGTCCATTTGGGCAGACTTTCGACCATTGTGTCACTGCACACACTGACCCGACTTTTGAACGAGCGGTAGTATGTCGGCTGATTGAGCCGATTATTGGATGAAAACCGTGTAGTGTGTACCCAGCTTTAGAACTGAATATATAGCACTGTGATACTGCAACCCCTTTGTACTCCATATGGCAAGATCTATGGTACTTTATTACTGATGAGAGAGGGTCCCTAGGAGGGACAACCTTTCCTGACCCTACTCTCATATAAAAATATAGAACTACAAGTGTTGGCAAAAGAGGATGTCAAGTTGCCTTTGTTTTTCAATGTGCCCAGCACCCTGCTCTTGCCACACCAGCGTCTCTTCACAATAAAGATGGCAATTTAGTTCCTAGACAAGAGTGCCATAAAGTTGTTTGGATTGGGAGCAGAGACAATCTGCCTGTGCTAACCACCTGGGTGTACAAGAGTCCTGATCCTCTTTATGTCGTTCAATATGCAGCCTGCTCTGTACGGATTGTGACAAAGAGCATCTTCTTTATGACAAGTGCCAGGTGGAGAGAGAAGAGCCCCGATGGGCCATTTTAGCCTTGTAGAAACGGGGAGATGTGTCACATGCCGGGCAGATCCGACGGGGTATGGGGGAGCTTCCAGCGGGGATTCCTGGCTTCCTTATTAGCAACTAGTCCAGCAATGGCCATAAAGGGTTAGGAGAGACCTTGGAGGACGGTTGTGGTGCAGAGAACCAGCTCGCTCGTCTTCTCATTTCGTATAAAAGTCTCTTTTCCTCGGTCACAGAAACACAACGTACGAGGAAAGCTCCCCTTACACTCAGACAGGGAAGGGTTTACGTGACTGCGTATCCGCCAATAGAAACACAGAGCGGACTGTGCACACCAGCCAATCACAGCGCAGCCGGCAGTGTATATAAGAGACTTCTGCCGCTCTCTATGGATAGTACTTTTCTATTTGTGTACTTGTAGTGAAGATGGCAGAAACCGCACCAGTCGCCGCTGAGTCTGTTCCTCTATCAGAGGGCGCCGGCAAAAAGAAGAGACAGCCGAAGAAAGCCGCAGGAGGAGCCAAGAAGAGCCCCAAACCCTCTGGTCCTAAAGTGTCCGAGCTGATCCTGAAAGCCGTGTCCGCCTCCAAAGAGCGCAGCGGGGTTTCTCTTTCCGCCTTGAAGAAGGCTCTGGCTGCCGGAGGTTACGATGTGGAAAAGAATAACACCCGCGTCAAACTGGCTGTGAAAGGTTTGGTGAGCAAAGAAACCCTCATCCAGGTGAAAGGCAGCGGCGCTTCCGGCTCCTTCAAGCTGAATAAGAAGCAGCTGGAGAGCAAAGAGAAGGCGGCCAAGAAGTCTGTGCAGCCCAAGAAGCCGGCGGCAAAGAAAGTGGCCAAATCCCCTAAGAAGCCCAAGAAAGCTCCGAGTGCGGCCAAGAGCCCGAAGAAGGTGAAGAAGCCAACGGCGTCTGCCGCAAAAAGCCCGAAGAAGGCTGCCAAGAGCCCGGCTAAGAAGGCGGCTAAGCCCAAAGCTGCCAAGAGCCCGGCTAAGAAAGCGGCTAAACCTAAAGCTGCCAAGAGCCCGGCTAAGAAAGCGGCTAAACCTAAAGCTGCCAAGAGCCCGGCTAAAAAGGCGGCTAAGCCCAAAGCTACCAAGAGTCCGGCTAAGAAAGCTGCGGCAAAGAAGTGATGGAAGAGCCGCAGCCTGATCTTTCTTAACTCCCCCCAAAGGCTCTTTTCAGAGCCACCCACCCTCTCATGATAGAGCTGTATGCACACGATATGAACTATAAGGGGGAAACACGGGAGTGAGGGGTATGTATTAGGTAACCATATACGGTCTCCAATCCTTACACTCAACCACATTTTCTGCCATAACCTTGGGTATTGCTGTGAAGAGGCAAATGTGACTTCATAGCAATATTACAGTAAGTCTGCAAACTCATGCGCTGGATTTTAAATCTAGACAAATGACTGATCGGTCTGTTGACTACACAGAAAACCACCGTTTCTCCTGCAACACCTCCTGATAATCATTATTGTGTATTGCAAACGCTGGTGGTTACAGTGCAGTCTATAACATGATCGATCTGATTGCAGATAGATTCTTCAAGGGTCACTGACATTCTCGGCAGTCTTAACCGTATTGGAACTCTCAGGTACGCACAGTTCTCGCGACGCCAGCAGTCTTTTAATTGATTCTATCCGGTATACCCACTGTCATAAAGGAGAATATGCAAACTTTAACCCCTTGCATTACACCTGCCGCAGGTAACCATCTTTCCTGGCACACATTGTGAACAACTTTGGCACAAAGGATAAATAGCATTGCCGACAATACTTATGTCTCTTGGGGAATACGGTTTATTCACTCTTTTACTCATAGAAATGTAGCAAAAATATAATGCACAATAAATATTCACTTTGATACTCTATTTGTTAGACAGTTAAATGTATCCGTAAATTCCTTAACTAGAAGTGGAGAATTAAACATATCGGGATAACGAGGGCAAAGTTTCCCTCAGTGACCACATGAGGTCGCTCTTCGGTCAGATTAGTGTGGTTACCAACTTCCAATTTCTGATGTTTTGTAGGATAGAGCCAAGAATTCAAAGCGTGTTCAATTTATAAACATGAAAAAAAGAAATATACAAATTCTATGAAATGTTGTATAATAAATGTTAATGGACAAGGATTATTGTCACATTTTATTTACGTTTCTTTATGTGCACCATATCGATCAACTTGTACACCTGCATTTTCCACATCATTAAAAGTACGAATAGACCATTCAGGAAATGAATTGTTAAATGAAGTCCGGATGAAGAGCCAGATTATAGTCCCAAATCACTTGTCAGCAGCCTAGTATAGTTACAGCACAAACCACAATAATTACAGCCCGATTAGTGAGAAGATGGGTGGCTCTTAGAAGAGCCTTTGTGTTCATGTAGGACAGAGGATATTACTTGGCGCTGGTGTACTTGGTGACGGCCTTAGTGCCCTCGGACACGGCATGCTTGGCCAGCTCTCCCGGCAGCAGCAGGCGTACGGCGGTCTGGATCTCCCGGGAGGTGATGGTGGAGCGCTTGTTATAATGAGCCAGGCGGGAAGCTTCCCCAGCGATGCGCTCAAAGATATCATTAACAAAGGAGTTCATGATGCCCATAGCCTTAGAGGAGATACCGGTATCGGGGTGCACCTGCTTCAGTACCTTGTACACGTAGATGGCGTAACTCTCCTTCCTGGTCTTCCTACGCTTCTTCCCATCTTTCTTCTGGGTCTTGGTCACCGCTTTCTTGGAGCCTTTCTTAGCAGCAGGCGCTGACTTCGCTGGATCAGGCATTATCAGTTCTTTCTCTCTATACACGATGCTGAAAAACTGTTTCTAAACGCCCTCAGATCGGCTTTATTTATAGGCAGCGCATGCAAATGAGGAATCACGATTTATTGGACAAATTTATCATGTGACGGTCGGTGTATTCATAACTCCACCCTTCACTTCCTGACTGGTCTGCGCATGAACCTGAGCGGCATTGGTTAGGGAAAAGCGGACCAATCACAGAGGAAGCTGTTTGTGCCTTCCAAGTATATGAAGGAAGTAGACGAGCAGAATTACTTATATTACAGTGCTAGTATATTAGTCTGAGCTGAACATGTCTGGAAGAGGGAAACAAGGCGGTAAGACCCGGGCTAAGGCCAAGACTCGCTCATCTCGGGCCGGTCTGCAGTTTCCTGTCGGTCGCGTTCACCGTCTACTGAGGAAGGGAAACTATGCGCAGCGTGTGGGAGCCGGAGCCCCGGTGTATATGGCCGCAGTACTCGAGTACCTGACGGCTGAGATTCTGGAGCTGGCCGGGAACGCCGCCCGTGATAACAAGAAGACCCGTATCATCCCCCGCCACCTGCAGCTCGCCGTGCGCAACGATGAGGAGCTCAATAAGCTGCTCGGTGGGGTGACCATCGCCCAGGGAGGTGTCCTGCCCAACATCCAGGCCGTGCTGCTGCCCAAGAAGACCGAGAGCCACAAACCGGCCAAGAGTAAGTGATTTGCCGCTGGATATTTCCACTAAAGAACCGACGTCCCTATAACACAAAAGGCTCTTCTCAGAGCCACCCACGTTTTCCTATAGGAGCTGATTACAATGCGGTTGTTTCTTTCATTGCAGCTTTGTGTAGGTTCACAGCAGTTTTTTTTCACTAGTAAACCCGGCCCGAACTTTTATCACCACTTTGGGTAGATAAGTGAGATTATGTACAGGGACGATCTTTGTGGGGAACAACTAATGTTAATAGCTCGTTCAGTAGGATAACGTGGCTGAGAAAAGCCGTCAGTATCTATACATACACACACTAGTTTATGCCATTTGTGCGGGTGGTTGAAACTAGTTGAGTACAACCTTAGTTTTCTCGAAAATAAATAAAAAATAATGTTAAGTAGGCAGGAGAATCAGTGTGTGCAAACAGCAACTGACGAAATGCACGTTGTGCTGATAATACAGGCTGAGCTGCTGCTTTGGATCCCAATAAATGATCGAATACCGACCCGTGTCTTATACCAGACAGTTATTACTTTAGATAAATAATTGATAACATACACAGATCAATGCTAGAGCTCGTTTAGAAGGATTTGGTGGCTCTGAAAAGAGCCTTTGTGTTATGTATGTAGATGTACGGATTATCTTATGCCCTCTCCCCGCGGATTCTGCGGGCCAGCTGGATGTCCTTGGGCATGATGGTCACCCTCTTGGCGTGGATGGCGCAGAGGTTGGTGTCCTCGAAGAGCCCCACCAGGTAAGCTTCGCTGGCCTCTTGCAGGGCCATGACTGCCGAGCTCTGGAAGCGCAGGTCGGTCTTGAAGTCCTGGGCGATCTCCCGCACCAGACGCTGGAAGGACAGCTTGCGGATCAGCAGCTCAGTGGATTTCTGGTAGCGGCGGATCTCTCGGAGAGCAACTGTCCCGGGACGGTAACGATGCGGCTTCTTCACGCCGCCGGTAGCAGGGGCGCTCTTCCGGGCGGCTTTAGTTGCCAGCTGCTTGCGGGGAGCTTTCCCTCCGGTAGACTTGCGGGCGGTCTGCTTGGTCCTGGCCATTGTTCTACTACAAGTGTGTATTAGTAACTGAAGAAAAGCTGCTTAACCAACTTTATTTATAGAAAGTGCTGCGCTGTCATTGGATGATTTAAGGTCGCCTTTCATCCTCATTGGTTCAATCAGCTCGCTGCATGTTTCAAAAAGTCCGCCAATAATCTTTATTGTTTTTTTTCGTTATTTTTTATATAAGCCATCTGACAGGATGAGGAATTAAATGATAACAATTAGGACAAACGGTATTTTCATGTTTCAATAATGATTATTACGATTTAACAGAACCGGGAAGTATTTCCTAGTATTTCAGCGGGAAGAAATAACAAGTAGATACACATACTTACCACACGGTGGTGATATTGCGTCACAATCTACAAAACAGTACTAGGATCTAAACAGCCCACGTTCAATATATACTCCCCCTCCCCATTCCTTCTATTTTATTCTTCTACAGTATAGCATCACTTTTTGATAGTGGCATAATTACTTATTTTAAATGATCATTCTGATGTAACTATCACATAGGTTGTCTCTATTATTCCTGTTATAGTCAATTGAAAATACAATGTGACACAGAGCAATAGATGACATTAGCTCAGGGACTTTATAATGTGCCCTTGTTGGAACACTTGGAGAATTGGGTGTCACAATATGCAGCACCCACAGGCTATTTGCCAGGATCTAGAGGAGTTTATCAGCAGCAACTCCTGCACCGAGTCTTCTCTCACTGAGTTTCTTTTCAGCCTCTCAACCCCTACAGTACCGAAAAATCTATAAACATATATAGATGCGCCAAAGGAGTGTTTAAGTTTGAAAAACAATGGCAAAGTTCATCTGATATCCCTCCATAGGAACAATAATCTAGTCTTATCATGCTCTCCTCAATTAAGGCTGACAACCTCCTGATTCAGAGCTTGTGGGCTGTTTGAAGAAGGATTCTCCCCCTCTACAATTCCTGCAGCCAAATACAGTTGTTCGATTCACAGTTCCTCTATAATGATGTACTTATTAGAGAGAATATTTCTCAAAAGTTGATAGAAACATTGATGTCCAGGTTAAAAGGATGTTAAAATTCCACATATGTCTGCCTGATTCGGAATAAATATCCACTAACGCGTTTCGTCAGTCTGATTCTGACTATGTCAAAGATACTTTGTGGTCACTCGTTGGGGTCCAATTATATATACAACCTGCTGCAATTAGTACAGCTGTAGCAGTCATTTAGGTCAACACCTAAGATCGTTCGTAGCACACATATATTTTATGGCACAGCAAAATGTAAAAATATTGGGCTGCTTATGGGTGGAAGATTCACCCTCAGCAGCAGCAGCAGTGGGACTAACGCTCAAGAATTCTTCAGAGGAATCAATTATAATGCAGGAGTCATCGAGCCTTACAAAGTTGGATGCAGGGCTAACTCCTATCACTACTGAGGATATTGATGAGGACAATGTTGTGGGTGTAGATTGCAGGAGTCGAGATGTAGGTGAGAGAAGGGTCCTAGCTGATGACGGACTGCTTGTTATTATTTTTCTTTCAGCTTTTCCCAACACCTTGCCATGAACTTGCGTCAAATGGCGTAACATGGATGAGGTTCCAAGATGGTTAAGGTCCCTCCCTTGACTGAATGTGGCTTTACATACACTACAATTGGCTAGACAACTGTTGTCAGGATCTGGGTAGAAATAATTCCACACATAAGAAGTGGCTTTTTTTGGTCTTATGTCCAGGCATGACAATGGCCTTCTTCTTGTCACCTGCCAGAACTGCTTCCACTGGTGCAGGACTTACTCAAACAACCTCATCATTATCAACACCCTCTTTAGCACCCTCGTCAGCTACATAAATATCCCCCTCATCCTCCTCCAATTCCAAAGTGGCATCCTCAATTGGTGTATCGCCAGCTACACTCGGGCAGTTCAGGTACTCATCAGTAGAAATGCTGAAAGGGCCCTTCTTTATGGGTACACTATTAGAATGGTCACGATTGCACATACCACTAGTGGATGGACTCTCCTCAGGGATTGGTGTAATTTCTGATTCTGAACATACATTTTTCTCTAATGCCTTACTGTTATCTTGCAGCTCGGCTTTCACACGTAACAGTAGTTGTGCACCACTTTTGGACTCTGAATTACTTGTTCCTGTTTGGTCACGAGTGACCTTACAAAAAGAAGCCTCAGTAACATTTTTAAATCACGCACTAATAGAGAAAGGCGAAGGCCTTATTCTTTCTTTGCCACTGCGTGTGTAAAATGGCATGTTGGCAATTTCTTTTTATGGGCAGTTAACTTTTCCTGTATTAGAGCTCTTTTTCTCTTCAACACGGTAAAAGGTGTTTTTTTCTGTGATTTTTTTCCCTAACTTCAAAAGACTATGTACTTTTACATAGGCTTTACCAGATGATGTACAGGAAAGACTACCATCAGGACTGGTGGCAGAAGCAGCTTGCTGCTCCTACTCATGTGTGTACTGCTGTGTCTCCATTTTAATAAGACCCCCAAACACTTTGTAGTGCAAATTCAGAAATATATAGTGCTGCTATATTAGAATTTCAGCAGTCAGCAAATCGTTTTTTTAGAAGGGGGAAATATAACACCCCAAACCCTTTGTAGTGTAAATCAGGAACAATGCCTCCTCTATACTCTCTATACTTCTCTCTTCCTGCTCTATTCCTCTGACCTAACACTCCCCTGTCCCTCTCTCAAATGGCGCTAGATCGCCGTGGAGGCGGCTATTTATTCATTCTAAAACTCGCGAGATCCGACGGCGTCACAATGACGTTTTGCCTCGTTTTGGAATCCGAATAGGCGCCGGAGTACCGAGTCGACTCGGCTCGGTACTCGGATTCCGGAAGTTCGGGCGTTTTTGGTTCTCGGGGACCCGAGCCCGCCCATCTCTAGTATAAATAGTAACAGAAAAAGATGTGCCTTCCAGCAGTTGTCTCCACTCCTCTAGTGCTAGTTTTATGGCAAGTAATTCCCCGTCTCTAATAGCATAGTTCTTTTCAGCAGACGATCATTTTTGGAAGAAGACTCCACAAGGGTAAATTTTCCCATTAGAGGAACTTTGAGACAAGATAGTCCCAAATCCAATGGAGGATGCATCTACTTCCAGAAGGAAGGGGAAAGTAGTGTCGGGCTGTTGCAAAACTGTTGCATAATTAAAGGCTTATTTTAGTAAAGCAAAGGCCATTACTGCCTCGTTAGGCCAGTTTTAGAATCAGCTGATTTTTAAGTCAAGGCTGTAATGGGCGCAACAAGAGAAGAAAATCCCCAAATAAAGTGACGATAATAATTAGCGAACCCTATAAAACGCTGAGTTGTTTTGAGACAGACAGGCTGGGGCTATTCCAAGATAGCCTTGAGTTTCTCGGGGTCCACTTGAGATCCGGAACCAGAGATCACATACCGAAGAAAATGAAGCTGTTCTCTCTCCAAAACACATTTTTCTAATTTACAAAAAAAAGTGATATTGTCGAAGCTGAGTGAGAACGGCAGCCACATGTTCACGATGAGATCTTAAATCAGAAGAGTAGATGAGAATATCATCCAGATATATATCCACGAACTGATAGAGCATATCTTGAAAGACCTTATTCATAAAAATTTGGAAAACAGTGAGTGAATTACACAGCTTGAAAGGCATCACTGTATACGCAAAGTGGCCATCAAGGTTGTTAAAGTCTGTTTTCCATTTGTTGCCTTTTTTAATCCGACTCAAATTATAAGCTCCCCTTAGATCCAATTTTGTGAAGATGGAAGCTCCTTTTATCCTGTCAAAGAGTTCCAAGATCAGGAGCAGTGGGTACCTGTTTATAACAGTGATGGAACTGAGACCCCTATAATCAATGCAAGGGCGAAGCCCTCCATCTTTCTTATTGACGCAAAGAACTATGCCCCAGCAGGGGAGGTAGATTTCCATATGAAGCCTCTCTTTAGGTTGTCCTCAATGTAGGTAGACATGGCCTGGGATTCAGGTAAGAAGAGAGGATAGACGCGATCATGTGGAGGAGTCTTGCCAGTTAACAACTCTTTAGCACAATCCCAAGCCCGATGAAGGGGTAACTTGGAGGCTTCTTGTTCACAAGAGACAATTGTGAAGTTAACGTACTGAGCCAGAAGATCCAAGGAAGTAAACAAATATGGTAAGGATTCTCTCTTTGGAATCAGCACCTTCTGAAGGCATCGGGAATGACAGGAGGATCCGCAAGATACCACTTGCGCTTTTTGCCAATACAATACCTTTGAATTGAGTTGGAGTTAAGGAAGACTTAATACCAGCAGGTTAATGGATATAGGGATAATCAGAAAGGAGATGCATTCAGTGTGCAGCGCACCCACCTGAAGAGAAAGAGGAATAGTGCAAAATCTGACTGATTCCCCCACAATGCGACTACGTCAATGTTAGTGATAGCTATGAGTTGAGGAAGGAGATGCAAATGTACGGCTGCACTGGAGTCAATAAGAGCGGGCAGTGAGATCTGATGATCAGCATAACAAAGCAGCACTTCAAAGGAATAGTTTGAGTCACACAGAGAGATCTCTGATGTACCTAACCCGGCCTCTCTGGAGGAGATTGGGTTCTCCCGTTTCCCAGGTGCTTAGAACAATTGTATCAAGAAATGTCCGGGCTCACCACAGTACAGACAGAGATTATTATTAAAACGTCTCTCCCTCTCCTCAATTGAGAGATGTGCTCAGCCTATTTGCATGGACTCCTCAACAGGGACAATGGGGTTTTGAAACCTGGGAGCCAAACACAGGTTAGAGCGACAGGAATGTTCTCTCTCTTGATTTCTCTCCCTAAAACTAATGTAAATTTGGTTACAAATGGAGATAAGGGCATCAAGATAAACAGGACATTCCTGACCAGCTAGATTATCCTTTATAAAATTGGATAAACCCTGCCAGAAAGTTGCTTCCAGGGTGTCATTGTTCAACCGCAGTTCAGAAGTCAAAGTACGAAACTTAATGGCATATTGACCCAGAGGAAGCGTACCCTGTCGTATATGAAGAATGGCGGAGGCTGTACTAGAGAACCTGCCTGGTTCTTCGAATACTTTCATAAACATCTCCAAAAGCATAGTGTAGTTATGTAACAAAGGATGGTTGTGATCCCAGAACGGCGAGGCCCAAGCCAAGGCTTGGCCAGATAACACAGAAATGATATATGTGACTATGGTTTTTTCAGTAGGAAAATTTCCCGGCTGCAATTAAAATTGTAAAGCACACTGAATTAAAAAGCCCCAACAGGACTTAGGATCAACATCAAACTTTGGAGAATTAAGGATCTGGAGCTATGACGCAGAAGAATGTGTTACTGCAGAGCTTTGCACTGGGGGACCGCAAGCCGGAGGATTAACTTGGGTAGTCAAGGTGTTTTTTAATGTATCAAGTCGTACACAGGGAGTATCCAGTAGCGAAGTCTCAAGATAAGCCGAGGTCTGGTACACAGGTCAAAACCAGTAATGAAGCAGGCACGAATCACAGGGAGAAGAAGCACCTAGAAGGCAAAGCGAGTCAGACGCTAGATAACTTACACCATACAAGTGTCAGAGCGATTCTTATGTAGGAAGGTGAAGGTCAAATTCCCTGCTGGAGGTCACATGACCAGCAGAGCCGCACAATCGGAAGTCCCCACACTACAGACAGGACGGGAACAGGAGCGTGGAGCAGGTAAGTTTCTTACACGTGCTTTGTCAAATTGCCTGGAATAAAGTAACTGTTCGTTGGAGGGGATTAACATTGCAATGTTCCACTGTTTGGGATTATTCGTGCTAAATTCAAATTGAGGAATACAGGGAGCCGTGACGTTGCTCTGTGCTATTTTCCACGGAATGTTTGTTTGAACTGTGAAAGAGAAGTAGTGAACTGTGTTTAAACTGCCACTGTATAGAGACTGCATACCCATATATACCTCTGCTTAACATCCAAATGTACTTGTATGCTATGTGTTTACTAAGTTAAAGCAGCTGTGATAGAGTTTAGTGTGTATTGTTAGTGATAGTTATCGTTGTTAGGGGTCTATTTATGACCCTTCGTTTTTTTCACTTGATACTTTTCAATCCTTATCTCCTTGATAAGGACTGAAAAGTAACGGCTATGTATTAAAAAAACTTCTCAGGGACAGCAGTGCCGATAGACTGCTGTCCCTGAGAAGTGACTCACCTGATCATCGCAGTCTTTTCTCAAGTTTAAAGGCTGCGGTGATCTTCTCTTTTTTTTTCCTTTTTTGTTAGTGCGCATGCCCCGACTAAAAAGTTGGTGCATGCGCACTAGCATCCTGGACGGCAAACTGCAGGGTGATTGACAGGGAGGGATCACATGATCCCTCCACACATGCGCTGTTAGCTCTGCTCTTCAGAGCAGAGCTGGACAGCGCAAAAGTTTTCAGATATGTTAATGTACGCCAGCTTCAGATGGCGCCAGCTTCAGATGGCGTACATTAACATGTAAAAAAAGAGAAAAGTTTCTCTAAATAGACTTGCATACATAGCGGTTCTGAGCACTTCCCATACACTGTTATGGGGAGTGCTCAGAAAAACGATAGGAAATGCAAAGCAGCAGGTATCTGAGATATCTGCTGCGATGCTTCAATAATACATAGCAATTTCACGGTAAACACCCGAAAACTGTTGTTTTCGGGTGTTTAACACAAGAAAAATCCTTGATAAATAGACCCCTTAGTGAGATATTGAAAGACAGTTATTAGAAGGTATAGAGGTACCTCTTAGCTACATCAGACTAGTGAGGAATGTGTAGGTTATATTTTAGATACTAATAAGTATTGTTTCAAATTATTTGTCACCATTTATTTGAACCAAAGCAATCTATTTTTTATATAAAAGTTAGTAAAAAAAAAACAACTTAGAGATCCATGCCTAACTAATAAACGTGTCGCTGTGACTTTTAAAGACGGATTTGGAGTGATAATATTTCCTTTGTGTGTGTCTTTGTGAGAGAGAGAGAAAGGGAAACATATAGCTGGAAAGGAAAAATGAGTCAAGAAGCATCTGCTTAACTAACTAAAATAATGTTGCACCCCTGGGCACTATGAGTCATGTCCCAGTTTAACCACTTTTCTAGCACAACACGGACGACCACCAAGGGCAGCAAGTAAAAAAAAAAGTCTCAGCCAACGATCTGTGTAACCTCTCTGGCTGTTTCCTGTCGGCTGGGTATCCATGTGTTATAGTAGCTCCTTCAGAGGAAGTAATGGACTGCCTAGTGGTGCATAGAGGACCCACCTGGCAATATTTAAGAACTGTCAAAACATTACATGCGATGAGTGCCTTGTACTGGATCAGAGGCGATGCCAAGCAAGTTTAACCTTTATTTTCAATGTCCAGCACCCTGCTCTTCCCTCATGAATTACTTAGCAAAAACAGTTGGATGAAAAAACAAATAGGTTTTTATTCTAAATAAAATGCTTTCAGTAAATACACACTCTTTAACAAACAGTGTCAGGGGGTTGAAAGCACCTAAGCCAACTAAACAACTCACCCTATAGGGGCAATATCCACAAAGTCACTTGGAGCAATGACCTGACTGCAGAACAACATGTTCTGCTCCTCTGTCAGAGAGGTTGGGACTGAGTCCAATGTCTTCCTACTTTTACATAAAGAACACACAGGAAAACTTTTAAGTACTGTAAATTGCGACGCTTAAAACACATTTGAAACTATGTCACTGAATAAAATATATAACTACTGAAGAGAGAGGATGACAAGTGGGCTGTACCTTTACTTTTCAAGGTGCCTGGCACCCTGCTCTCCGGACATCATATTTTATTATCCTCTTACAGTACATTAAATAAACAGAGACAACCTATTTGAGACCGTCAAATGAGATTGATCATTTAAAACAAATGATTATATCATTATCAATAAGGGATGCTATATGAAAATATGTATGGAGATACCAAGTCACGGGAAGTGTATATTTCCTGTGTATGTGAAGACTTTGTTTCAGAAACTCTCTTTGTAGAATGTTTGGAGCTTAGTACTAAATTGCAGTATGTGATGCGATATCACCACCATATGGTAAGTATGTGTATCTACTTCTTATTTCTTAGAAAATTCTTCTTGATTCAATTCTAATGTAATTATGACTGAAACATAAAAATGTTGCTTATTGTAACTAATTTAATTTGTGATCCTGCCATCTCGCTTATTAGATTTAAAACAAAGTACTAAATACAAATTATTGGATCACATCAAGCTAACTGATTACGGCTTGTGTAAGGAGGGCCTAGGGCCAGGAGACACAACTAGCACTTTCTGTGATCACCAACTTACATTTCTCCTGAAATCCTCAGAGGAGAAGAGTATGGAAATATGCTGGAGAAAAAGTAGGTTGTTCCTCCCTTCAAGCTTCAGATCACAGATGATTATGGGTTGGAGAACTTTGACACTTAGTTTACCAGTGAGCCAGTGCAGCTTACGCCAGATGATGTGGATGTAATAAAACAAAGAGCCTGACCGATTTGAATATATTAACACATTGTTGCTCTCAACAGAAGAAAGAACTGTAGTGTTTATGGACTAACAATATGATTGATCCAGTAATTGTATCCTGTAACAGTATATGCACGGGAGGCTGGAAAACTGATGCCAGGTTCTTAGTACAGGCCACGCTACAGGATTTGCTGCTGAAAATCTGCTATAAGGGAAATGTCCATAGTGGATCTCTCCCTCAGTAGTATCTGCTCTCTGCATCAACAATGGTTCTCCGGTGCCATGTGCCGCTGTCCTGGAAAATCCACAAAAAGGAGGAAGTGGAGGAACTGTCAGAATCTGGACTGGTGACTTTCTCTACTTGTAAATCTGGATATTACAGAAAGCTGTGTATCTATCGCTGACATATAAAATTTTACCGAAAAACTAAGAAAAGGAATTGCACTGGAAATATTAAATTTTTAAATGACTTTTTGGAAATCAACAATGTAATGTGCCTAATTTAGCTTGTAGTGTGTGACATTATGCTGTTAATTTCCTAATGCAGAATTCCACGCAGACTAAACCGCCCAACCATAGATCCCCATAACACATCCCTTAGCCTTAACCGGTGGAATTCAGTTACTCTTGTATTATTCCCCCATCCACGTCCTAGTCAAGCACACGTTTTGTAGACGTTGGAATCTTGATTTGTTTTGTAGCTGCTGGTTACTGGTGGAAGACAAGTCCCCAGTCCGTAGCATATCTGACAGTGTTACAGAGGCAAAGTCGCTACTCAGAGAATTAAGGTTAGGACACCAGAGACGAGTAACAAGGCTGGTTTGCATTTAATGAAATGTGATCACTAACGTGTACGCTCTATTTACATCAATGTCTTATCCTACATTGCAAAATAATCTGCTTTGTGAACATTTGCTTGGGGTATAGAATACGTAAAACTTAGTTTTTTTTCATCAGATCCTCTATACGTGATTATTTGCAGCTTCTGAGAAGTGATTACAGAAAAAAAGTTCCCTTGTTTGCAGTTTAAACCTTTTAATAATAATCAGTAAAAAGCACACAAAAAAAACATCAGTTGCTATGGAATAAAAATCATAAGATTGGTTGAAACTGATGTTCTTCCTAAAACTTAGATTCCTACCCATATCCCGTTGGGCACTGGTTCTCCATCATTACAATTTAAGACCAGATCACGTTTTACTTTCTATTAGAGACATGCTAAACCTTCTTTTCAGACTTTTAACAAGTCATTAAGATAATTAAACAAGAAAGAAGCCAAATGTGGAGGTTTGTGTGTAATTTGTACATACATTCGGTTCTTTGCTGGGTGGATAAGTAGTGAGTGAGCGGTGTGTCAGACCAAACTATACTGCATCAGGGATGGGGCAAAAGAGTTGGTCCTGTGCAACTTCATGTACTTGTTTTGTGAAGGATTAATTACGTATATATGCTGAAAGTTTAACAACAAAAAAAGAGGATACAAATACTTAATTTTATACATTTAACTAAAGACATTAAGGGGCATATTTAACAAATCACGGTAGTGCACTATTGTGCACTTACCGTGGAATTAAAGTCCCGATGTGCCCTCCGCAAATTTATTAAAGGTGCATTGCAGCAGATATCATGGATATCTGCTGCTTTGCACTCCTGAACGTTTATGCGAGCAGTCACCATTCAACAGAATGGTGACTGCTCCTGGCCGCAATCTAACAAGTCCCGAAAAAAGAAAAATTTCGGGAACTTGTCTTGATAATGTACTGGCGTACATCATCCGAATTGAAGAAATCCACTGCTGTCAGCTCTGCTCCGAAGAGCAGAGCTGGACAGCGCATGTGTGGAGGGATCACATGATCCCTCCCTGTCACTCAGCGCTCTCTCTCTGCAACGATAGTTGCAGAGACAGAGTGGGGACTTTGTACGCATGTGCACTGCACATGCGCAATTGAAGGAAGAAGAGGAACGAAAACGAGATCCCCAAACAGCGCATCCGAAGAGGGGGGTAAGTGTGATTTTTTCTATCACAGAAACAGCAGTTTTTCGGAACTGCTGTTTCTGTGTTCCCTTTTTAATAAATTTGAGAAATAGTTCAATCCTTATCCTTGCGATAAGGATTGATAACTATTTCTCACTTTTGCCGATTAATGATAAATGTGCCCCTAAGTATGTTCCTGTGTTGTAATGTGTTATATATGTAAAATGTACTTGCTTTATAAATGAAATGAAGGATGGAATTGTGGTTCTGGAAGGGACTAATATATGGGAAAAATTGGTCGGGTAAGTATCTTGTCCTCTGATTTGGACTAGTAATATAACATTATAGCTAATTTAAAGATTGTAAAGCAGTAAATATGTTCTTTTTAGTTGTCTAAATTTAAAGGCATTAAATTGTTTGCACAGAAGATGGTATACTAATTCATAAATTAGTTAAGATAATTCATATTCTTTCACATGAAAGACGTTATTGAATAATTAATGAAAAAATAAACACAAATTCTTGGCGGGCTTTTGAAAACTTGCTACAAAAAATCGCAAACCAATCAGGATCATTCTTTAGCTATCCAATCATAGCGCAGGACTGAGCATATATAGATGTGTTTTAACGGCTGTTTCTTCAGTTACTAGTACATACGTGTAGTAGAACAATGGCCAGGACCAAGCAGACCGCCCGCAAATCTACTGGAGGGAAAGCTCCCCGCAAGCAGCTGGCAACTAAAGCCGCCCGGAAGAGCGCCCCAGCTACCGGCGGCGTGAAGAAGCCGCATCGTTACCGTCCAGGAACTGTTGCTCTCCGAGAGATCCGCCGCTACCAGAAATCCACTGAGCTGCTGATCCGCAAGCTGCCCTTCCAGCGTCTGGTGCGGGAGATCGCCCAGGACTTCAAGACCGACCTGCGCTTCCAGAGCTCGGCAGTCATGGCCCTGCAAGAGGCCAGCGAAGCTTACCTGGTGGGGCTCTTCGAGGACACCAACCTCTGCGCCATCCACGCCAAGAGGGTGACCATCATGCCCAAAGACATCCAGCTGGCCCGCAGAATCCGCGGGGAGAGGGCATAAGATAATAGTACATCTATATACATAACACAAAGGCTCTTTTCAGAGCCACCAAATCCTTCTAAACGAGCTCTGGCATGATCTGTATGTTACTTTATAAGAGGCTATTACACCCGCTGTTTACCGGTTTATGTGGTATCTAAATGTCATCGCTTAAAAACAAAACACGACTCGAATACTGTGCTCCGATCATCCGTTCTTTACAGTTTGTCTATGGTAAGAACACAACACGTGCACCCACTCTAGCTACAGGTTTTTTCTATAACATTAAGTTCTTACATTGCATAAAAATGACACGAGCCAAACATTAACTTCCCCGCGGCACAGCTCCTTTCTGTCGGGAAGCTCACAAATCTAGATTGATACATGGTCTCGGTATAGACGTAAAATAATGTCCTGTAAAATTACACAAATAAACTGCAATGGAAACAACCGCGCTGTAATCAGCTATTACAGGAAAAAGTGGGTGGCTCTGAGAAGAGCCTTTGTGTTGTAGGGACGTCGGTTCTGTAGGGTAACATGCAGATCAAATCACTTGCTCTTCCTCCGTGATTGGTCCATTTCAAGATAACCAATGCCGCTCAGGTTCATGCACAGACCAATCAGAGAGTGAAAGGTGGAATTATGGACGTACTGATCGTCACATGATACGTCTGTCCAATATTGCTTGATTCCTCATTTGCATTCATTTGCCTATAAATATGGCAGATCTGGGAGCTGTTTAAAACTGTTTATTCTGTAGTGTGTAGAAGGAGTGAATCGATCATGTCTGATCCTGTAGAATCAGCGCCTGCGTCTAAGAAAGCCTTCAAGAAAGTGGTGACCAAGACCCAGAAAAAAGATGGGAAGAAGCGTAGGAAGACCAGGAAGGGGAGTTACGCCATCTTCGTGTACAAGGAACTGAAGCAGGTGCACCCCGATACCGGCATCTCCTCTAAGGCTATGGGCATCATCCTTTATTAATGACATCTTTGAGCGCATCGCTGGGGAATCTTCCCGCCTGGCTCATTATAACAAGCGCTCTACCGTCACCTCCCGGGAGATCCAGACCGCCGTACGCCTGCTGCTGCCGGGAGAGCTGGCCAAGCATGCCGTGTCCGAGGGCACCAAGGCCGTCACCAAGTGCACCAGCGCCAAGTTATCCCTTCTCCGCCCGAAATGAACACAAAGGCTCTTCTAAGAGCCACCCACTTTCTCTACAATCGGGCTGTAATTATTGTGTTTTGTGCTGTAACTGTAATAGGCTGCTAGCAAATGATTTCAGACTATTATCTGGCTTTTCATCCGGACTTCATTTAACAATTTCCTGAATGGTTTATTCGGACTTTTAATGATACGAATACATAAGGTGTACACGTTGATCTATATGGTGCACTTAAAGAAACGTAAATATAAATGTGGTAATAACCCTTGTCCATTAACATTTATTATACAACATTTCATAGAATTTGTATTTCTTGTGTTCATTTTTAATTTATAAACGCGCTTTGAATTCTTGGCTCTTTCTTAGAAAACATCAGAAACTGGAAGTTGGCAACCACACTAATCTGACTCCAGAGCCACCTCATGTGGTCACTGAGGGAAACTCTCCTCTAGTTGTCCCGATATCTGTTTAATTCTCCACTTGTGGTTAAGGAATTTACTGATACATTCAACTGTAACAAATAGAGTATCAAAGTGAATATTTATTGTGCATTATATTTTTGCTACATTTCTATGAGTAAAAGAGTGAATAAACCGTATTCCCCAAGAGACATAAGTATTGTCGGCAATGCTATTTATCCTTTGTGCCAAAGTTGATCACAATGTGCAAGGAAGGATGGTTAACGGCAGGTGTAATGCAAGGGGTTAAAGTTTGCATATTCTCCATTATGACAGTGGGTATACCGGACAGAATCTATTGAAAGACTGCTGGCGTCGCGAGAACCCTGCGTATCTGAAAGTTCCAAAAAGGTTAAGACTGCCGAGAATGTCAGTGACCCTTGAAGAACCTATCTGCAATCAGAACAATCATGTTATACACTGCAGTGCAACAACCAGCGTTTGCAATATACAATGATAATCAGGAGGTGTTGCAGGAGAAACGGTGATTTTTCTATGTAGTAAACATACATTTGTCTAGATGTAATAACCAGCGCATGAGTTTGCAGTCTTACTGTAATATTGTTATGAAGTCACATTTGCCTCTTCACAGCAATACCCAAGGTTATGACAGCAAATGTGGTTGAGTGTAAGGCCTGGAGACCGTATATGGTTACCTAATACATACCCCACACTCCCGTGTTTCCTCCTTATAGATCATATCGTGTGCATACAGCTCTGTCGTGAGAGGGTGGGTGGCTCTGAAAAGAGCCTTTGGGGGGAGTTAAGAAAGATCAGGCTGCGACTCTTCCATCACTTCTTTGCCGCAGCTTTCTTAGCCGGACTCTTGGTAGCTTTGGGCTTAGTCGCCTTTTTAGCCGGGCTCTTGGCAGCTTTGGGCTTAGCTGCTTTCTTGGCAGCTTTGGGCTTAGCCGCCTTCTTAGCCGGGCTCTTGGCAGCCTTCTTTGGGCTTTTTGCGGCAGACGCCGTTGGCTTCTTCACCTTCTTCGGGCTCTTGGCCGCACTCGGAGCTTTCTTGGGCTTCTTAGGGGATTTGGCCACTTTCTTTGCCGCCGGCTTCTTGGGCTGCACAGACTTCTTGGCCGCCTTCCCTTTGCTCTCCAGCTGCTTCTTATTCAGTTTGAAGGACCCGGAAGCGCCGCTGCCTTTCACCTGGATGAGGGTTTCCTTGGTCACCAAACCTTTCACAGCCAGTTTGACGCGGGTGTTATTCTTCTCCACATCGTAACCTCCGGCAGCCAGAGCCTTCTTCAAAGCGGCAAGAGAAACCCCGCTGCGCTCTTTGGAGGCGGACACGGCTTTCAGGATCAGCTCGGACACTTTAGGACCAGAGGGTTTGGGGCTCTTCTTGGCTCCTCCTGCGGCTTTCTTCGGCTGTCTCTTCTTTTTGCCGGCGCCCTCTGATAGAGGAACAGACTCAGCGGCGACTGGTGCGGTTTCTGCCATCTTCACTACAAGTACACAAATAGAAAAGTACTATCCATAGAGGGCGGCAGAAGTCTCTTATATACACTGCCGGCTGCGCTGTGATTGGCTGGTGTTCACAGTCCGTCCTGTGTTTCTATTGGTGGATACGCAGACACGTAAACCCTTCCCTGTCTGAGTGTAAGGGGAGCTTTCCTCGTACGTTGTGTTTCTGTGACCGAGGAAAAGAGACTTTTATACGAAATGAGAAGACGAGCGAGCTGGTTCTCTGCACCACAACCGTCCTCCAAGGCCTCTCCTAACCCTTTATGGTCATTGCTGGACTAGGTGCTGCTAAGGAAGCCAGGAATCCCCGCTGGCAGCTCCTCCATACCCCGTCGGATCTGCCCGGCATGTGACACATCTCCCCGTTTCTACAAGGCTAAAATGGCCCATCCGGGCTCTTCTCTCTCCACCTGGCACTTGACATAAAGAAGATGCTCTTTGTCACACTCTGTACAGAGCAGGGTACATATTGAACGACATAAAGATGATCAGGACTCTTGTACACCCGGGTGGTTAGCACAGGCAGGTTGTCTCTGCTCCCAATCCAAACAACTTTATGATATTCTTGTCTTGAAAATAAATTGCCATCTTTATTGTGAAGAGACGCTGGTGTGGCAAGAGCAGGCTGCTGGGCACATTGAAAAACAAAGGCATCTTGGTATCCTCTCTTGCCAACACTTGTAGAGTAGGGTCAATAAATGTTGTCCCTCCTGGGAAACCCTCTCTCGTCAATAAAGCAGATATTAAAGAACCATAAATCTTACTGTATGGAGTACAAAGGGGTTGCAGTATCACAGTGCTATATCTTCAGTTCTAAAGCAGCATGGTCACTTACTATTGTATTTAGTCTTGGTTTGTAGCACATTACACGGGTACAGTGACAGATTGCTTATAAACTGTAGACTTCTGATTCCCTCAGCTTAACACCATACATTAATATTGTTAATCTTAGCACTATAAACTTAACTATAATAAAGACACAACAACTTTGTAGTGGAAAATAAAATAATATTTTTATTTATTTATTTACCTATAAAGGGTGGCGGCGAGAGCGATTGAATCTGCTAACAATTAATATCGAAAACCGAACAGTGTATGGCCCACAGGCACTAACCACTGGTCCCAGGCACCACAGTCCTTTACGATCGGCCGCTGCTAAATCTGGCGTTATAGTGACCACTCCCTTCTGGGCTCCCCAAGACGTACGCGCACAGTGCTGGTCAAGGGGTCCTCGCACAGAGGTACCAAGAGCCAGGGTGCTTCGAAAGGAGCGGTGACGTGCGGCCAATCAGTGATAGCACCGTATGAATTAGTCGCTGATTGAAAAAGCTCTCCTGCCACGCTGGGGTCCTTTAACGGACCCCCAGCCCGCCACCCATAGACCTCACTAACTGACCTACTCTCCAAAAAAGCTGTTCTATAAAAATCCAATTGCCTTCCTCTGACAGGTGAACCCCATCATTCCTATTTCGGAGGAAAAAATGGCAAAATACCTTCATGCCCCCGTATAAAAGCAACAGCGAGCAGCAAAGCCCAAGGTTAACACTGGACGGGGAGTATATTATTGCGTATCCATCACCTATTTGGTCTAATATACCTTTTGTACGCGTCTGAATTCCAGCGCCCTAAAGCTTTAATGGCGCTAACGGAAGAACCACTCTCAGCAGCAACAGTAGCCGCCCCAATCCTGAAGGAGTGAGTGCCAAATAATAACGGGTCTAGGCCCACGTGCTTCAGTGCACTCTTAAATATGGCCGTGAACTGATATTTCGACAAAGGTGATCCGTCAGCATGAATCATCCAGGGCTCAGAATCATGTGGTCTAACTCTTTGAAACTCAATGCACAGTACCACGGGGCAGATATCACAATCCCCTTGTGCAGAAATGGATATCCATTGACCACGACCCACTTGATCTGTTTTGGATCTGAGGATTTGACAAGACAGCATGTTAACATCCAACAACATGTGCTTTGCTGACAAGGCATTCCCCAAATTATGCTTAGACTGCGCCACCAACTCACTCACTCTAAACGCAGCAAAGAAAGCGAGCGAAAAAGCTAAGCGAAAGAGCAACGACTCATAAACACTTTCTGTAATGACCGCCAGCGCAGAAATAAGCTTCCTCAAGATGTTCTTGTCCACCGGCCTTCTAATATCCTCCTTACCTGGTTGCACTCACAACCAACCTTTCAAGGCCTTAGTGACCAAGAACCCTTTAGTAAAATCAGTTCACCTATGGAGTTTGGCCATAAACGAGATTCCTGCCAGCATAGCCGTCATTAAAGTTTTAGAAATGCCCTGCTGATACTTAAACCAAATAAAATCAAGCATGTCCGCGCTTTGACCTGAGTCACACCGACCGCGCGACTGTAAGTACTGTCCCCATTGGCGCCATGCTGCACGATATGCTCTCCTGGTGGAAGGGGCCAAAGAAGCTTCCGCCAGTCTCGACTACCTGCCAAACAAAAGGGGGACATGGCGTACCCGTAACGTCTGCCTGCGAAGCCAATTCCCTAAAACGTGCCCACTGTCCTCTGGATAACGCGTCCGCCACCTCATTCTCCGCACCAGGCACATGTCTTGCTCTGAATGTAATGTCATTCTCAAGGCAGCGCAGCACCAAATGCCTCAACAACTCGATTGCAGGAATGGATGATGTGCTCCGTTTATTAATGCACTGCACTACTCCCAGATTATCGCACCAGAATATCACCTCCTGCCCTCTTAACAGAGACGCCCATAATTCCACCGCTACTACAATGGGGAACAACTCCATTACCAGTAGGTTGACTAGCAACCCTTTACCACGCCATGCCTCTGGCCACCGATCCGCACACCATCTACCTTTAAAGTATGCTCCAAAACCAACCGACCCAGAGGCTTCTGTCACTAACTCAAGGTGCTTATTAGAGACTGGTGCAGCCGGCCAGATAGAAATCCCGTTAAATTTCTCTAAGAACCTTAACCACATCCGCAAATCCTCTCTTATCTCCTTAGTTAGTGTAACCCTAGCGTGTGGCCGCGACATTCCCACTGTAGCCAGCTGCATCTTTCTACAGAACACTTTTCCCATAGGAATAATTCTGCAGGAAAAATTAAAGGAACCCAACAATGATTGTGCCTGGCGTAAGGAAACAGACCTTGAAGCCAACGTAAGCTCAATTGATCTAACCAGCTTCTCCACCTTCTCCTGGGGCAACCTACAACAACCTTCCCGCGTGTCAATCTCGATTCCCAAGAATGACAAACAAGGTAAGGGACCTTCTGTCTTGTCGTGTGCCACTGCCACTCCCAAGATAGAAAATAAAGCCTTGGCCGCAAACAGCATGTCTGCGCACTCTGACGAGCCCACCTTTCCAATAAACAAAAAGTCGTCCAAATAGTGAGCTATACCCACATGACCCGTTCCTGCCTGTAAACACCAGTGCAAGAAGGAGCTGAACGCTTCAAAGAATGTGCAGGACACTGCGCAACCCATTGAAAGACATTTGTCCACATAGTACCCATCTGGCAGACGAAAACCCATAAATCTAAAGGACTCTGGATGAAGGGGAAGCAGGCGAAAGGCAGATTCAATATCTAGTTTCGTCAACAAAGCCCCCGACCCAAAGGATCTGACTAGATCTAAGGCTTCTTCAAACGACTGATAACTCACTGAGCTATCCTCTGCCTCTATGGCATCGTTAACCGATTGCCCGTGAGGATGGGGAAGGTGCTGTATCAGCCTAAATTTCCATGTCGCCTTTTTAGGTACCACTCCCACTGGGGAGATGACCAAATTCGCTATGGGAGGAGATGGAAAGGGGCCAGCCATGCGGCCTAAATCTACTTCTTTCCGCACCTTCTCCTCCAAAATTTCTGGGAACTCATAGGCTGAGCGCAAATTATTTTTTGCATTAGCCATAACACTAAGTACTATGGGAAGGGAAAAACCTATCTTACAACCTGCACCTAAAAATTCCGCCTGCTTCCTATTCGGAAACAAGCGAAGCCACATGTCCAGCTGCTCTGTCTGGACCGGCGAACCCGCTTTACTGAGCGGGCCCTGACTCCCCCTTGCTCTTTCCTGCTCCTGGCACGCCTTTATTGCAGTCACGAGCTGGATGTGGTCCTTTGCATTTGGCACAAGCATGCCTGTACCTACATGCATTTCCTCTAGTGCACGTGCCGCTGTTAAAGGCAAAGCACCTGTTTCTGTTCTGCGTTGGGGGAGAACCACATCTCCCCTGCATGCGAAACCTCTGCACCCTAAAATCCTGCCCCTCACTTTCCTTCGGACGCATCATCTCCATCCACGTCTCTACGTCCTTACAATCAAATGGAATGATGCACTTTCCTTTTACTTTCTCCCTGAAGCTCTCATCATATCTCCGCCAGATTGAGCCTCCATCTCTCCTATAGATCCCCGTAATTAGGTGTAAATATCTCCAGACATCCACCGCCGCCTCGAGCTTGGTTTCCAAATATACTGAAGCAAATACACTAAACACCGTCACCCAATTGGGGAATGATTTATAGGCCTCCTCTCCTATTCCACCTTTCTCCTTAGCCTTTTCTAGCTCTTTCTTGCCCATTTTAGTTATATTGAAGATATCTACATACGCTCCCTTCTTAATCCTCTCTCTGGAACTCCTCCTCATCCCTGATGTCAGCGCCGTATACGAGCAATGGACTACTGGCCCTTTACCCCCGCTTTCTTTAACCGCAGCCTGCGCTACCTTCCTCTGGCTTTTCGCCCCACTAAAATGCTCATTCAGAATCCTCAACAATTTCTTAGAACTACTTTCCTGGTCCGATGAGGACCCACTGTATAAAGATGACACACTTGTACTATGTGAAACCGTGTGAGACAAAACTTTACGGCACTCACCTTGCGATGCGACCCCCGGACTTGCCGCTTCATCCCGCCGAGGAGCCCTCTCCGCTGACGTCTCACTCCTTGTGGCTGACAGCCGGCGTCTCCTCGATGTCGCCGGACCTACTGCTAAGCCACCAGCATCAATTCCACTGCTACCCTGTCTTTCTGGGGAACAAAGAACGTTAGTACCCGTTCCTCTTGCTCTGTTCGCCGCATGCCTGCGCTCTGGCACCACTGACCTAGGGGTCTGCCTATCATCCTCTACCTCACCATACCTTACCGCGCGCCCTTGCTGCCGGCTTACATAGCTCGCTCGGGGATGCCTGAGTGGCGGTTCCCCTACCACCAAGGGTCTATCCTGATAATACGACGTTCCCCTGAACTGCTGGTAATCCCTGTCAACCCCTTGATGACAACATGGCTGCCCGCTGCCGCGGCCCCCCATCCTACTCTGATATTGGCCTCTACAGCCACCTGCCTCCCGATACTGCTCTTCAAAACTATCAGGAGGTAAAAGATATGGTCCATGGGTACATGCTTCCTGACCTGGTAAAGAATGGAACGCTGGCCCTCCCCTCCCCATACTTGGCCCCCACGATGGGAGAGGGTGCCGCTGCTGACAAGGCCCACCCGGACCTACGCTTTGCTCATCATACCCGTAGAACCTGTCTTCAGCCCGACCGAGCCCTGCTTGGGCGTTCATAAAATCACAGAACTGCTGCCCCTCATCTCTCAAATGGCGGCCCCCGCCACCCCCATATTCACTGTCCAGGCTCTCTGCGTAGTGCCCCAAATCCCAGTCATACCGATGTCTACTACCCCCTTGATACTAGGGATGAGCGCACTCGGATTTATGAAATCCGAGCCCACCCGAACGTTGCGGATCCGAGTCGGATCCGAGACAGATCCGGGTATTGGCGCCAAATTCAAAAGTGAAACTGAGGCTCTGACTCATAATCCCGTTGTCGGATCTCGCGATACTCGGATCCTATAAATTCCCCGCTAGTCGCCGCCATCTTCACTCGGGCATTGATCAGGGTAGAGGGAGGGTGTGTTAGGTGGTCCTCTGTGCTGTTTAGTTCTGTGCTGTTTAGTTCTGTGCTGTTTAGTTCTGTGCTGTTTAGTTCTGTGCTGTTTAGTGCTGTGCTGTTTAGTGCTGTGCTGTGCTGTGCTGTGCTGTGCAGTGCTGTGCAGTGCTGTGCTGTGCTGTGCTGTGTTCTGCAGTATCAGTCCAGTGGTGCTGTGTGCTGTGCTCTGTCCTTCTGAGGTCAGTGGTGCTGCTGGGTCCTGTGCTGTGTCCTGTTCAGTCCAGTGGTGCTGTGTCCTGTGCTCTGTGCTTCTAAGGGCATAGTTATTTCCCCATTATTCCCAAGTTTTTAAAAAATAAAAAAAAAGTAAAAAAAAATAAAAAATTAGAAATTAAAAAAAATATATATAATTATAACCAAATGTGCAAAACCAATCCAGCAGTATAAGTCCATTGGTACTGCAATATTACCAAGTTCACACATTCTGCAGTATCAGTCCAGTGGTGCTGTGTCCTGTGCTCTGTCCTGCTGAGTTCCGTAGTGCTGCTGGGTCCTGTGCCGTGTCCTGTTCAGTCCAGTGGTGCTGTGTCCTGTGCTCTGTGCTTCTAAGGGCATAGTTATTTCCCCATTATTCCCAAGTTTTTAAAAAATAAAAAAAAAGTAAAAAAAAATATTTTTTTTTTTTAAAAAAAAAAATATATAATAATTATAACCAAATTTGCAAAACCAATCCAGCAGTATAAGTCCATTGGTACTGCAATATTACCAAGTTCACACATTCTGCAGTATCAGTCCAGTGGTGCTGTGTCCTGTGCTTTGTCCTGCTGAGTTCCGTAGTGCTGCTGGGTCCTGTGCCGTGTCCTGTTCAGTCCAGTGGTGCTGTGTCCTGTGCTCTGTGCTTCTAAGGGCATAGTTTTTTCCCCACTATTCCCAAGTTTTTTAAAAATTAAAAAAAAGTAAAAAAAAATAAAAAATTAGAAATAAAAAAAAATATATATAATTATAACCAAATGTGCAAAACCAATCCAGCAGTATAAGTCCATTGGTACTGCAATATTACCAAGTTCACACATTCTGTAGTATCAGTCCAGTGGTGCTGTGTCCTGTGCTCTGTGCTTCTAAGGGCATAGTTTTTTCCCCACTATTCCCAAGTTTTTTAAAAATTAAAAAAAAGTAAAAAATTAGAAATTAAAAAAAAAATATATAATTATAACCAAATGTGCAAAACCAATCCAGCAGTATAAGTCCATTGGTACTGCAATATTACCACGTTCACACATTCTGCAGTATCAGTCCAGTGGTGCTGTGTCCTGTGCTCTGTGCTTCTAAGGGCATAGTTATTTCCCCATTATTCCCAAGTTTTTAAAAAATAAAAAAAAGTAAAAAAATATAAAAAATTTAAAAAAAAATAAATAAATATAATAATTATAACCAAATTTGCAAAACCAATCCAGCAGTATAAGTCCATTGGTACTGCAATATTACAAAGTTCACACATTCTGCAGTATCAGTCCAGTGGTGCTGTGTCCTGTGCTCTGTCCTGCTGAGTTCCGTAGTGCTGCTGGGTCCTGTGCCGTGTCCTGTTCAGTCCAGTGGTGCTGTGTCCTGTGCTCTGTGCTTCTAAGGGCATAGTTTTTCCCCCACTATTCCCAAGTTTTTTAAAAATTAAAAAAAAGTAAAAAAAAATAAAAAATTTTAAAAAAAAAAAAATATATAATAATTATAACCAAATTTGCAAAACCAATCCAGCAGTATAAGTCCATTGGTACTGCAATATTACCAAGTTCACACATTCTGCAGCATCTTGTGCTACATATAATGGAGACCAAAAATTTGGAGGATAAAGTAGGGAAAGATCAAGACCCACTTCCTCCTAATGCTGAAGCTGCTGCCACTAGTCATGACATAGACGATGAAATGCCATCAACGTCGTCTTCCAAGCCCGATGCCCAATCTCGTAGTACCGGGCATGTAAAATCCAAAAAGCCCAAGTTAAGAAAAAGTAGCAAAAAGAGAAACTTTAAATCATCTGAGGAGAAACGTAAAGTTGCCAATATGCCATTTACGACACGTAGTGGCAAGGAACGGCTTAGGCCCTGGCCCGTGTTCATGACTAGTGGTTCAGCTTCACCCACGGATCTTAGCCCTCCTCCTCCTCCCCCCCCCCTACAAAAAATTGAAGAGAGTTATGCTGTCAGCAACAAAACAGCAAACAACTCTGCCTTCTAAAGAGAAATTATCACAAATCCCCAAGGCGAGTCCAAGGGTGTTGGTGGTTGTCAAGCCTGACCTTCCCATCACTGTACGGGAAGAGGTGGCTCGGGAGGAGGCTATTGATGATGTAGCTGGCGCTGTGGAGGAACTTGATGATGAGGATGGTGATGTGGTTATTGTAAATGAGGCACCAGGGGGGGAAAAAGCTGATGTCCATGGGATGAAAAAGCCCATCGTCATGCCTGGTCAGAAGACCAAAAAATGCACCTCTTCGGTCTGGAGTTATTTTTATCCAAATCCAGACAACCAATGTATGGCCATATGTAGCTTATGTAAAGCTCAAATAAGCAGGGGTAAGGATCTTGCCCACCTAGGAACATCCTCCCTTATACGTCACCTAAATAACCTTCATAGTTCAGTGGTTAGTTCAGGAACTGGGGCTAGGACCCTCATCGGTACAGGGACACCTAAATCCCGTGGTCCAGTTGGATACACACCAGCAACACCCCCCTCGTCAACTTCCTCCACAATCTCCATCAGATTCAGTCCTGCAGCCCAAGTCAGCAGCCAGACTGAGTCCTCCTCAATACGGGATTCATCCGAGGAATCCTGCAGCGGTACGCCTACTACTGCCACTGCTGCTGTTGCTGCTGTTAGTCGGTCATCTTCCCAGAGGGGAAGTCGTAAGACCGCTAAGTCTTTCACAAAACAATTGACCGTCCAACAGTCGTTTGCCATGACCACAAAATACGATAGTAGTCACCCTATTGCAAAGCGTATAACTGCGGCTGTAACTGCAATGTTGGTGTTAGACGTGCACCCGGTGTCCGCCATCAGTGGAGTGGGATTTAGAGGGTTGATGGAGGTATTGTGGCCCCGGCACCAAATTTACTACCGGGGCCACTCCACTGTGCAGTCCATATTTAGATGTATCAGATATTAAACAACGGTGACAGTTGATGCCCAATTTTTTTATTTTATTGTGGCCTCGGTACCAAATTGTGTACCGGGTCCACCACACTACGCAGTCCAGATACTTGTTTGGTGGAATTCAGACCAGTTGAGGGTTTTATTATTATATTGTGTGGACCACTCTATCTATACCACAATACAACTCTATACCACTCTATTTCATACTTTAATTCTATTTCATACTTTAATTCTATTTCATACTTTAATTCTATTTCATACTTTAATTCTATTACTAATTACCATAAAGAGGAACAAAATAAACCAATTTTACCAAAAGTATAATATGACTTAGACTTACAAACACTACACTTGAAAGATCGTGCCTTTAAATGAAAAAGTCAGTCTTCATTGCACGACTATGTGCAACAGGGACAGTTTATTGGGTTTACAAAGTCAAACAATAACACTTTGACCCTGTCTGTCTGGGATCTCAATGACGAATTGTCTGTACCATGTTTGGAGGAGGTATTGTGGCCCCGGTATCAAATTGGGTACCGGGGCCACCCCACTATGCAGTCCAGATACTTGTTTGGTGGAATTCTGACACGTGGAGGGTTTTTTAATTATATTGTGGCCTCGGTACCAAATTGTGTACCGGGGCCACCACACTACGCAGTCAAGATAGATAGATGCGTATTGCGTATCATAGATAAAGTACATTCAGTGGTGTGGGGCAAATTGAAAAATATTCAAAATGCACTGACATTATCAAAAACAAGAGGTTGTCACACGCTAAAACTCCAACATGTATATGATGGAGAGGATGGAGGAGCAGCCGTATGTGTAGTGTAATGCAGATCTGTTGAAGGTTTTTTATATATTTTATTGTGGTGCCCAGTGCCCACTCCTCTACGCAGTCCAGGTACATTTATTGGTGCGAATCATAAAAGTTCAGGGTTTTTAATATATATTGTGGTGACCCACTCCTCTACGCAGTCCAGGTACATTTATTGGTGCGAATCATAAAAGTTCGGGGTTTTTAAGATATTGTGGTGACCCACTCCTCTACGCAGTCCAGGTACATTTATTGGTGCGAATCATAAAAGTTCAGGGTTTTTAATATATATTGTGGTGACCCACTCCTCTACGCAGTCCAGGTACAATTATTGGTGCGAATCATAAAAGTTCAGGGTTTTTAATATATATTGTGGTGACCCACTCCTCTACGCAGTCCAGGTACATTTATTGGTGCGAATCATAAAAGTTCAGGGTTTTTAAGATATTGTGGTGACCCACTCCTCTACGCAGTCCAGGTACATTTATTGGTGCGAATCATAAAAGTTCAGGGTTTTTAATATATTGTGGTGACCCACTCCTCTACGCAGTCCAGGTACATTTATTGGTGCGAATCATAAAAGTTCAGGGTTTTTAATATATATTGTGGTGACCCACTCCTCTACGCAGTCCAGGTACATTTATTGGTGCGAATCATAAAAGTTCAGGGTTTTTAAGATATTGTGGTGACCCACTCCTCTACGCAGTCCAGGTACATTTATTGGTGCGAATCATAAAAGTTCAGGGTTTTTAATATATTGTGGTGACCCACTCCTCTACGCAGTCCAGGTACAATTATTGGTGCGAATCATAAAAGTTCAGGGTTTTTAATATATTGTGGTGACCCACTCCTCTACGCAGTCCAGGTACATTTATTGGTGCGAATCATAAAAGTTCAGGGTTTTTAATATATATTGTGGTGACCCACTCCTCTACGCAGTCCAGGTACATTTATTGGTGCGAATCATAAAAGTTCAGGGTTTTTAAGATATTGTGGTGACCCACTCCTCTACGCAGTCCAGGTACATTTATTGGTGCGAATCATAAAAGTTCAGGGTTTTTAAGATATTGTGGTGACCCACTCCTTTACGCAGTCCAGGTACAATTATTGGTGCGAATCATAAAAGTTCAGGGTTTTTAATATATATTGTGGTGACCCACTCCTCTACGCAGTCCAGGTACATTTATTGGTGCGAATCATAAAAGTTCAGGGTTTTTAAGATATTGTGGTGACCCACTCCTCTACGCAGTCCAGGTACATTTATTGGTGCGAATCATAAAAGTTCAGGGTTTTTAATATATTGTGGTGACCCACTCCTCTACGCAGTCCAGGTACAATTATTGGTGCGAATCATAAAAGTTCAGGGTTTTTAATATATTGTGGTGACCCACTCCTCTACGCAGTCCAGGTACATTTATTGGTGCGAATCATAAAAGTTCAGGGTTTTTAATATATATTGTGGTGACCCACTCCTCTACGCAGTCCAGGTACATTTATTGGTGCGAATCATAAAAGTTCAGGGTTTTTAATATATATTGTGGTGACCCACTCCTCTACGCAGTCCAGAAAGATACCTTGTTGCAACGTTTTGGACTAATAACTATATTGTGAGGTGTTCAGAATACACTGTAAATTAGTGGAAATGCTTGTTATTGAATGTTATTGAGGTTAATAATAGCCTAGGAGTGAAAATAAGCCCAAAAACTTGATTTTTAAACTTTTTATGTTTTTTTCAAAAAAAATCCGAATCCAAAACCTTAAATCCGAACCGAGACCTTTCGTCAAGTGTTTTGCGAGACAAATCCGAACCTCAAAAATAACGAAAATCCGGATCCAAAACACAAAACACGAGACCTCAAAAGTCGTCGGTGCACATCCCTACTTGATACTCATATCCCCTTCCATGCGTGACAACCGGGTAATGCGAACTTCCACTGTCCGAAACTCGCTCCCCTGGACTATCGCCGGCAACCTGCCGTGCTGAAGGACCCCCTTTACCCCCTCCTCTCCTGCTGCCAGACCCCAACCCCCGCTCCAGATCCTTGCCCGCTGGGGACACAGACCTGGACCTACCGGTGTGCCGGCGTCCTCGCTGTGCCTGACCCCAAGTCGGAGACGGCGTTTCCATCCTGGATCTCCTAACCTTGTCTCTCCCCCTTGCTCCTTTCACTACATGCATCTGCTTAAGGGACCTGCTTGGAGCCCAGCCGCGCATGCTCACAGTACCCGCGGCCGGGGAAGCTGACATGTCCACCGCCTCCGGGTGTCCCCGATTAACCTCTCTCTGCTGCCTATCATGCTCCTCTGCCCCCGCTATCACCAACTCCGGACCAGGACTCCGTTCTCCAGGCCCCTCAGGTAAGATGGCGGCCGTCATCACACGAGGACTGACTGAGAGATCACTCTCGGCGGGGAGCTCAGTCAGGTCATTAAAACGGGCAGGGGGACCCACGCTGCACCTGGGGCGAGACATATTCCCAAATAGTTTGAAAGCAAAGGACCAGAATACGTGCAGCGCTATACAGTACCATAAATCCCTGAAACAACTAGCAACAATATCCCCACTGTTAACACAGAAAGAATCAGGCACAATGAAAAAACACCGTTATAGTAATCACAAAAAGCAACTTCAAAAACCAAATCATTTCCCTTAGCCGGACAGTGATCTGTTCAGCAGGAAATCCTGATGCCAAAGGAAGTTGCCCTGCCTAGCCAGAGATATATATGAAAACCTCCTTTAATTCCTCCCCCTAACATCCGGGAGCAGCAACTTCCTAAAACATTAAACCCTAATGTCCATGTCCAGCTTTGTGACAAGCATCTCCGTTTATTTACATTCAGCTTAAGGGCATCATTCCTAATAGTATGAACTGCAGTATTTTGGACACTAACGGCCAGGTTCCAGGAGCCAAAAATCCCAGGCTGCAGGTTAGCATTTCTAGAAAGAAAAAAACAATAATGTGTTAATTTTATGATTATCTTGGATTTAGAGACATTTTCTTGGATTATATTGAATTGTGTGACAATTGGTGGCTCCATTGTTTAATCATTCACTACTACAGACTTCAGGGAGCCCTTGGGCACGTGAGGGCACAACAAACTTACTGGTACTCTCCGCAAGATAGTGCCCTCCAATCCTCATGCTGGGACAAATTTCTCCACTTGTTCCCATCCCCTTCTGGACCAAGAGATCCAGAAGAGTGGCTTAAAGGGTGATGCAAGGTACATATTGGGTATCCATATGCTTTTCAAGCTTGCTAGAGGTTATAACTCCTAATGGACTGTCAGACATCACCCGGGAAGTTTGTAGCGTTAGCCGTTCTCAATTGTTAGAGTGCAAAATTATCCTCATTAGCAACCTTCTAGAGGAGTTTTTGACTTCCCTGCCTCTACTTACTATTGCCTTGTCACTTTTAAACTCATGGTCATGTAGACTGGTAGGTATTCATGCCTAACTCGGAGACTCTCCACCATACTTCTCTGTGATGAGAGCAGATTATTGGTATTGATCAATAAGGAGTAAATCTCCGGGAATCTCCTCTCATCATTATTAATGCTGCTGCTCAGATTATAACATTTTACCATGGGTCGTAATCAAGCAATTTTGTATAGTGTTATGAAATGTTCACTGTAAAGGAGCCTAAACGCCTATTAAAGTAAATGAGGAAATGTACACTGATAAAACACCTGGGTACCCTGAACGGACATTCCTGGGACTGGAAGAATGGGTAGTTATTTACCCGTTTGTAGTTAGAAAATCCGCCAAGGGTTTAAATGCCCAAGCAGCCTGCACTTAAAGACTTTTACTGTGATTATCCTCTTTCTGAATGTCAAATGCACAGCTTACTGGTTCTTGGCAGTGCTCCCAGAATTTACGGAGACAATACAGGAGGTCTCAGGCTTCATTCAACATTATTTTATGTGTGTGTATATAAATATACATATATATATATATATATATATATATATATATATATATATATATATATATATATATATATATATATATATATATACATACACATATACATATACACAAAAACAGACATAGATCCTCTGCACTCTCCATTATCATCTACTTATATAGTGCCACTAATTCCGCAGTTCTGTACAGAGAATTTATTTACATCAGTCCCTGCCCCATTTGAGCTTACAGTCTAAATTTCCTATAACACACACTCAGACACAGTCTAGGATCAATTTGATAGCAGCCAATTGACCTACTAATATATTTTTGGAGTGTGGGAGGAAACCAGAGCACCTGGAGGAAACCCACGCAAACACAGGGAGAATATACAAACTCCACACAGATAAGGTCATGGTTGGAAATTGAACTCATGATTCCAGTGCTGTGAGGCAGAAGTGCTAACCACTTTGCCAAACGTGCTGCCCGATATAGATTGTATAGATTGTCTATACAATGTGGGCAACCCCCTCTTGCACCGCAGTCTGTACATCGAGAGTGCAGAGGATCTATGACTTTTTTTGTTTATACAATGTAAGTTCCATCACTCTTGCACCCCATTTTTTACATTAATTAATTCCAACTTGTGTCAGGTGAGTCCCAGGTCTCCCATGGCTGCTAGTGCTTGGTAAAGACTCACCTTTAAAAGCTGTGTGCAGGTAAGCCTAAGGCCCAGATAAAATAGCATAGCATATGATCATGTTAGGACTGACCAGAATGGGAAGACTTTGGCGTGAGTTGATCAGCTTAACATATATTGCAATATGTGGAACTAACATTTCCTGTTTTTAATATAGAAAAGCTTTTAGCACAGCATTAGTTATGTGTTTGGAGAGTGCAGAGTATCCCTGTTCTTTGTATGTATGTATATGCACCTTTTTTTTTAACTTTTTTTTTACTTTTTTTTTTCCTCTGCGGTGCTGCTACAGTGCAGCACCGCATCTGTGTGTGTGTGTGTGTGTGTGTGTGTCCTGCTTCCGTCGGCCGGAAGCAGGGCAGCGGGAGGAGCAGCGATCGAACTAAGAAGAGTGAAAAGAAGTAAGCAGAGAAGGTAAGTAATACTAACTACAAAAAGCGGGAAGGGGCGAAAGTAGAAGAGGGCTACAGAAAAACAAAGGGCGAGCAGAAAGAAGGCTACAGAATAGAGGGGGAGCAGAAAGAGGGCTAAAGAATAGAGGGGGAGCAGAAAGAAGGCTACAGAATAGAGGGGGAGCAGAAAGAAGGCTACAGAATAGAGGGGGAGCAGAAAGAAGGCTACAGAATAGAGGGGGAGCAGAAAGAAGGCTACAGAATAAATATATATATATATAATTTTTTATTTTTTTTCATAAAAGATTAATAAGACGTGAGTTCCGGCACCTTTTTTTTTACAAAAAAAGCACTGTATATATATATATATATATATATATATATATATATATATATATATATATATATATATATATATATATATATATATATATATTCTGTATAAAACGGAGCTCTGTTTGACCATGTAATATTTTATTATCTATACTTCTGGAGATCACTATCACCTTCAACTAGTGTATGTAACTGCTATTAGGAATACTTTAGCTAATAAAATTACTGCTTCAAGATCCTGTTTTGACACATACTTACCTGCGGCATGTTAATATTAGAGATGAGCGCACTCGGATTTTGTGAATCCGAGCCCACCCGAACCTTTCCGATCCGAGTCGGATCCGAGACAGATCCGGGTATTGGCGCCAAATGAAAACTTGAAACCGAGGCTCTGAGTCATAATACCGCTGTCGGATCTCACGATACTCGGAACCTATAAATTCCCCGCTAGTCGCCGCCATCTTCACTCGGGCATTGATCAGGGTAGAGGGAGGGTGTGTTAGGTGGTCCTCTGTTCGGGTAGATCTTGTGCTGTGCTGTTTAGTTCTGTGCTGTGCTGTGCTGTGTTCTGCAGTATCAGTCCAGTGGTGCTGTGTGCTGTGCTCTGTCAATTTTGAGTTCAGTGGTGCTGCTGGGTTCTGTGTGCTGTGTCCTGTTCAGTCCAGTGGTCCTGTGTCCCGTGCTCTGTGCTTCTAAGGGCATAGTTATTTCCCCAATATTCCCAAGTGTTTAAAAAATGTAAAAAAAGTTAATAAAAAAAACCCACAAAAAACTAATTTTTTTTTTTTTAATTACAACAAAATTTGCCAAACCAATCCTGCAGTATAAGCCCATTGGTACTGCAATATTACCAAGTTCACACATTCTGCAGTATCTTGTGCTACATATAATGGAGAGCAAAAATTTGGAGGATAAAGTAGGGAAAGATCAAGACCCACTTCCTCCTAATGCTGAAGCTGCTGCCACTAGTCATGACATAGACGATGAAATGCCATCAACGTCGTCTTCCAAGCCCGATGCCCAATCTCCTAGTACAGGGCATGTAAAATCCAAAAAGCCCAAGTTCTCAAAAAAAGCAAAAAGAGAAACTTAAAATCATCTGAGGAGAAACGTAAAGTTGGCAATTTGCCATTTACGACACGTAGTGGCAAGGAACGGCTTAGGCCCTGGCCCGTGTTCATGGCTAGTGGTCCATCTTCACCCAAGGATCTTAGCCCTCCTCCTCCTCCCCCCCCTACAAAAAATTGAAGAGAGTTATGCTGTCACCAACAAAACAGCAAACAACTCTGCCTTCTAAAGAGAAATTATCACAAATCCCCAAGGCGAGTCCAAGGGTGTTGGTGGTTGTCAAGCCTGACCTTCCCATCACTGTACGGGAAGAGGTGGCTCGGGAGGAGGCTATTGATGATGTAGCTGGTGCTGTGGAGGAACTTGATGATGAGGATGGTGATGTGGTTAATGTAAATGAGGCACCAGGGGGGGGAAACAGCTGATATCCACGGGATGAAAAAGCCCATCGTCATGCCTGGTCAGAAGACCAAAAAATGCACCTCTTCAGTCTGGAGTTATTTTTATCCAAATCCGGACAACCAATGTATGGCCATATGTAGCTTATGTAAAGCTCAAATAAGCAGGGGTAAGGATCTTGCCCACCTAGGGACATCCTCCCTTATACGTCACCTGATTAACCTTCATAGTTTAGTGGTTAGTTCAGGAACTGGGGCTAGGACCGTCATCGGTACATGGACACCTAAATCCCGTGGTCCAGTTGGTACACACCAGCAACACCCTCCTCATCAACTTCCTCCACGATCTCCATCAGATTGAGTCCTGCAGCCCAAGTCAGCAGCCAGACTGAGTCCTCTCCAATACGTGATTCATCCGAGGAATCCTGCAGCGGTACGCCTACTACTGCCACTGCTGCTGTTGCTGCTGTTAGTCGGTCATCTTCCCAGAGGGGAAGTCGTAAGACCGCTAAGTCTTTCACAAAACAATTGAACGTCCAACAGTCGTTTGCCATTACCACAAAATACAATAGTAGTCACCCTATTGCAAAGCGTATAACTGCGGCTGTAACTGCAATGTTGGTGTTAGACGTGCGCCCGGTGTCCGCCATCAGTGGAGTGGGATTTAGAGGGTTGATGGAGGTATTGTGTCCTCGGTACCAAATCCCGTCGAGATTCCACTTCACTAGGCAGGCAATACCAAAAATGTACAGAGAAGTACGATCAAGTGTCCTCAGTGCTCTGAAAAATGTGGTTGTACCCACTGTCCACTTAACCACGGACATGTGGACAAGTGGTTCTGGACAAACGAAGGACTATATGACTGTGACAGCCCACTGGGTAGATGCATCGCCTTCCGCAGCAACAGCAACAGCTGCATCAGTAGCAGCATCTACAAAATGGCTGCTCGTGCAAAGGCAGGCAACATTGTGTATTACAGGCTTTAATAAGAGGCACAACGCTGACAACATATTAGAGAAACTGAGGGAAATTATCTCCCAGTGGCTTACCCCACTTAAACTCTCATGGGGATTTGTGGTGTCAGACAATGCCAGTAACATTGTGCGGGCATTAAATATGGGCAATTTCCAGCATGTCCCATGTTTTGCACGCACCATTAATTTGGTGGTGCAGCATTATTATTATTATTATTATTATTATTATTATTATTATTATTAATATTTATTTATAAGGCGCCACAAGGCATCCGCAGCGCCGTACAGAGACAAACAAAATCACAATACAATGGGAGACAGCACAGTACAGTAAACACAGCAACTCAGTACGCTCAATGCACAGCTAGAGAGGGCGGGGAAGGGGGAGGGAGGATCCGCAAACGACGGGGCCCAAGAAGGAGGGCGCGGAAGACAGGGAGACCCCCAGGGGGGAGGAGGGAGCGAGAGTGGACGTGGGGTGGAGGACCCTCGAGGAGGAGGGCTAAGTAGCTGGAGAGCAGAGTTAGAAGTGGTGGAAACAGGAGGAGAGATGGCCCTGCTCAGAGGAGCGTACAATCTAAGGGGAGGGGTGGACAGACAGAGAGACGCAGGGGAGAGAGGGAGAGTAGGGGGACAGAGGCAGAAGATAAGGTAGGAAGTTAAGTGGGAGACAGAAAGGCTTTAAGAAAAAGGTGGGTTTTTAGGGCCCGTTTGAAGCTGGACAGATTAGGGGAAGTTCTGATGGAGGGAGGGAGCTTGTTCCAGTGGAGGGGGGCAGCGCGGGCGAAGCTTTGGATACGCGCGTGGGAGGAGGTTATAAGGAGGGAAGAGAGGCGACGGTCAGAGGCAGAACGGAGAGGGCGGCATGGAGCATGAATAGACAGGAGGGTGGAGATGTAGGGCGCAGTGGAGTTGGCGAGGGCCTTGTAGGTGAGTGGGAGGAGCTTAAAGAGGATTCTGAAGGGGAATGGGAGCCAGTGAAGGGCTAGGTAGAGGGGGGAGACAAAAGAGGAGCGGCAAGAGAGGAAAATAAGCCTAGCTGCAGCGTTAAGGACGGATCGAAGGGGATCAAGATAAGAGTGGGGGAGGCCAGTGAGGAGGAGGTTGCAGTAGTCCAGGCGGGAGATGATCAGAGAGTGGATAAGGCATTTGGTGGCATCTTGGGAGAGGAAGGGCCGGATGCGAGCGATGTTGCGCAGCTCGAAGTGGCAGGATTTAGCAAGAGAGAGGATGTGGGGGCCAAAGGAGAGAGAGGAGTCGAGGATGACACCAAGGCAGCGAAGTTGGGGGACAGGGGAGATAGAGGTGTTGTCGACAGTGATGGAGAGGTCAGAAGGGGATGGGGTATGAGAGGGAGGAAAAACTATGAGCTCAGTTTTGGCAAGGTTAAGTTTGAGGAATCGAGAGGACATCCAGGAGGAGATGGCAGAGAGGCAGGCGGACACCCTAGAGAGGAGGGAGGGAGAGAGATCAGGAGAGGAGAGGTATAGTTGAGTGTCGTCAGCATAAAGGTGGTAGCTGAAGCCGAAGGAGCTGATGAGTTCACCCAGGGAGGAGGTGTATAGAGAGAAGAGTAAGGGTCCCAGAACAGAGCCCTGAGGGACCCCGACTGGAAGGGTGGATGGGGGGGAGAGAGACCCAGAGGTGGTGACAGAGAAGGAACGGTGAGTAAGGTAAGAGGTGAACCAGGACAGGACTGGGCCGGAGAGGCCGAAAGACTGGAGGGTGTGAAGGTGGAGGGGGTGGTCAACGGTGTCAAAGGCTGCAGAGAGGTCAAGGAGGATGAGAAGGGAGAAGTGGCCCCTGGCTTTTGCAGAGAGGAGGTCAATGGTGACTTTAGCAAGGGCAGTTTCAGTGGAGTGGAGGGGGCGGAAACCAGACTGGAGAGGATCAAGGAGGGAGTATTCAGAAAGGTAGGAGGTGAGACGGCTGCAGACGAGCCTCTCGAGAATTTTGGAGGCAAAAGGGAGAAGAGATATGGGGCGATAGTTCGAGAGAGAAGTGGGGTCGAGATTAGGTTTCTTAAGAATGGGGGATACGAGAGCATGTTTGAAGGAGGAGGGGAAGATGCCAGTGGAGAGGGAGAGATTAAATAGGTGAGCGAGGTGGGAGCAGGTGGTGGGGGAAAGGGAGCGAAGAAGGTGGGAGGGGATGGGATCCAGGGGGCAGGTAGTGGGGGAGGATAAAATGAGAGAGTGGACTTCCTCGCCGGTGGTGGGACGGAAGGAGTGGAGGGGAAGGTGGTTGGGGGAGGACAGAAGAGTGGGATGGGTGGAAGAGAGAGTGGAGGAGGAGATTTCAAGTCGGATGGCCTCGATTTTAGAGGAGAAGAAGGAGGCGAAATCAGAGGCAGTCAGGGAGGAGGGGGTGGGGGGGAGGGGAGGGGGCCAAGAGAGTGCTGAAAGTGGCAAAGAGGCGGCGGGGGTTAGAGTACTGGGAAGAGATGAGGGATTTAAAGAAAGATTGTTTAGCGAGTGAGAGGGCAGAGCTGTAGGATGAAAGGATGAATTTAAAGTGGAGGAAGTCAGCCAGGGAGCGGGATTTTCTCCAGTGACGTTCGGCGGAACGGGAGCATTTTTGGAGGAAGCGGGTAAATTTGGAGTGCCAGGGTTGGGGTTTGGAGCAGCGGGGGTGGACGGAGTGGGCAGGGGCGACCGCGTCCAGAGCGGAGGTGAGGGTGTGATTGTAGAGGGAGACCGCCTGGTTGGGGCAGGCCTGGGAGGAAAGGGGAGAAAGGAGGGTATCGAGAGAGGAGGACAGAGAGGCAGGGTCAAGAGCATCGAGGTTGCGTATGGACAGAGTAGGTTTGGGCAGGGGGAGGGGAGCAGGAGAAGAGGAGAGAGAGAAGGAGAGAAGATGGTGGTCGGATAGAGGAAAGGGAGAGATGGAGAAGTCGGAGAGATTACATAGGTAGGAGAAAACAAGATCAAGGGAGTGACAAAGGCAGTGGGTAGAGGAGGAGGTCCATTGGGTGAGACCAAGGGAGGAAGAGAGGGTGAGCAGTTTGCTGGAAGCAGGGTAGGTGGGGTTGTCGATGGGGATATTAAAGTCACCGAGAATGATCGAGGGGAGATCGGAGGAGAGGTAGTGAGAAAGCCAGCTAGCAAAGTTGTCAAGGAAGAGGGAGGTGGGGCCAGGGGGGCGGTAGATGACAGTGACGCGGAGATGGATGGGGTAGAAAAGGCGGATGGAGTGAGCTTCAAAAGAGGAGAAGGAGAGGGAGGGTTCAGGGGGAATGACACGAAAAGTACAGGTGGAGGAGAGGAGGAGGCCAACTCCACCGCCAGGGCGGGCACCAGGCCTGGCGGAGTGGGTGAAGGAGAGGCCACCATACCTTTACCTCAGAGCATTACCTCAAGAGTGACAGGGATGTGCAGGAGATGCTTGCGGTGGCGCGCAAAATTGCTGGACACTTTCGGCATTCAGCCAGTGCCTACCGCAGACTAGAGGCACATCAAAAAAGCATGAACCTGCCCTGCCATCACCTCAAACAAGAGGTTGTGATGCGCTGGAACTCCACCCTCTATATGCTGCAGAGGATGGAGAAGCAGCAAAAGGCCATTCAGGCCTACACAGCCACCTACGACATAGGCAAAGGAGTGGGGATTCGCCTGAGTCAAGCGCAGTGGGGACTGATTTCCGTGTTGTGCAAGGTTCTCCAGCCGTTTGAACTTGCCACACGAGAAATCAGTTCCGACACTGCCAGCTTGAGTCAGGTCATTCCCCTGATCAGGCTGTTGCAGAAGCAGCTGGAGAAAGTGAGGGAGGAGCTGGTAAAGCATTGCGATCCAACAAAGCATTTATCTCTTGTGGATGAAGCCCTTCGTACGCTTTGCCAGGATCCGAGGGTGGTCACTCTTTTAAAGTCAGAGTGTCACGGGCACTAGGAGGCTTTACCCAGTATCACCCGCTGATGGTCTTATCAGAGCAGTAGAGTTGGTATATGATACTCTGATGGCAGGGTGATAATGGAACTGGAAACAGCAGATGGTTAGAGAATGCTCAGAAAGTCTATGACTAGCAGCACTGGTAAACAATAGGTAACTGAACACGAGGATCTGGATGGACAAGGGCACGTGAGGGTAGTCAGTGGTCTGCGCACGGCAAGTTGTACCACTGCTATAGTGAGAAGAATGTCCAGGAGTAATAAGGAGGTGGAAGTCAGCGGTCTGCGTATAGCAAGTTGTACCGCTGTCTGTAGTGAAGGAATGGAATCCAGGTGAAGGTAACGGGGAAGTCAGTGGTCTGCGAGTAGAAAGTTGTACCACTGCTTATGTGAGAGGATATATGCAACTGGTGACACAGGGAAACAGGAATCAGTGGTCTGCCTCTAGCAAGTTGTACCACTGAATATATATGTGAGGAAGGACACGAGGAGATAAATGCTATGCAGAGTCTACACGGGTACACTGAACTTGATCCCACGTTGAACTGCACACAATGATAATAAAGAATAAACAGCACTGCACAGATAAACAAAGTCACTCAAATAGTCCAGCAAAAGGAAACACAGTCAATAATAGCAATAGTCTCAGAGGATGGAAACTCCGGAGGAGAACAACTCAGTCCAGATGGATATGCAATACACCAGCACAGTCAATGAGAAGTATGCATACCGTGGTTCAGATGAGCAGGCTGTTAGAGATAGCTGCAGGGATACCTGAGCGGCCGGGAACAGACGAGATGAGAAGTCCTTGCAGAATGGAAGCGGCAGGTAGGTGCAGCGCACTGTAGGTAGGCCAGCAAGGATGACAAATACTCAGGAAGCAGTAGTATATTGAATAGAACAGCAGGAGACCACGGGGGAGTTGAAGCGATGTAGCAAAGCTGGAAGCCGAGGAGCGTAGACTCGATGCAACAGGCGAGTTGACACAAATGGACACACTGTAGAAGCAGTAGGCAGCGGGTCAGCTGACGGCAGGTAGAATGCAGACTGGAGCGCTGAGACGAGCAGACTCTGTAGACACGCTGAAGTAGCGAACAGGAATCAGCTGGAACAGTAGCGATGTAACTCAGGAGAGTTTGCAGTAATCTGTAACTGTAGATACACGGAGGCAGCGGATAGGAATCAGCTGCTGGAGTCACGATGAAACACAGGAGAGTTTGCAGTAATCTGTAGCTGTAGATACACTGAGGCAGCGGATAGGAATCAGCTGCTGGAGTCACGATGAAACACAGGAGAGTTTGCAGTAATCTGTAGCTGTAGATACACGGAGGCAGCGGATAGGAATCAGCTGCTGGAGACACTAGGAACACGAGGAATAGAAGTGGTCTGGAAACCACAAACGGCAAACAGGAATCAGCATCAGCTGAACACACGAGCCGGCACTGGAACACCTTCAGAGACTCATGAGGAATGAGACTCCAAGATCAGGCAACGTGGTATTGACCACAGGTGCTTAATATAGGGAGTGTTGCCTGATCAGCCAATTAAGTTAAAGGAACAGAACTGAAGGTTAAAAGGGACTGCACATGCGCAGTACCTCATAATAATGGATGGACACGGTTCCTAGCTACCTTAGAAGTAGCACTCACAGTCCGGTGAGTGACACAGAGGAATACATTCTGGCCACCGTGCTCGATCCCCGGTTTAAAGCGTATGTTGTATCTCTGTTTCCGGACAGACACAAGTCTACAGCGGTGCAAAGACCTTCTGGTCAGGAGATTGTCCTCTGAAGAGGACCGTGACATGCCAACAGCTCCACCCTCATTTGCTTCCACATCTATGGCTGCGAGGAAAAAGCTCAGTTTTCCTAAAAGAGCCGCTGGCGGGGATGCTGATAACATCTGGTCCGGACTGAAGGACCTGCCAACCATTGCAGACATGTCTACTGTCGCTGCATTGGATGCTGTCACAATTGAAAAAATGGCGGAGGATTATTTTGCTGACACCATCCAAATAGACATGTCAGACAGTCCATATTGTTACTGGCAGGAAAAAAAGGCAGTTTGGAAGCCCCTGTACAAACTGGCTCTATTTTACCTGAGTTGTCCCCCCTCCAGTGTGTACTCGGAAAGAGTTTTTAGTGCAGCGGGGAACCTGGTCAGTGAGCGGCGAAGGAGGTTGCTTCCTCACAACGTTGAAAAAATGATGTTTATAAAAATGAATAATCAATTCCTCAATGAAGTACAGCACTGCCCTCCAGATAGTACAGAGGGACCTGTGGTTGTGGAGTCCAGCGGGGATGAATTGATAATGTGTGAGGAGGAGGAAGTACACACTGTAGGGGGAGAGGAATCAGAGGTTGAGGATGAGGACGACATCCTTCCTCAGTAGAGCCTGTTTAGTTTGTACAGGGAGAGATGAATTGTTATTTTGGTGTGGGGGCCCAAACAAACCAATCATTTCAGCCACAGTTGTTTGGTAGGCCCTGTCGCTGAAATGATTGGTTTGTTAAAGTGTGCATGTCCTATTTCAACAACATAAGGGTGGGTGGGAGGGCCCAAGGACAATTCCATCTTGCAACTATTTTTTGGGGCATTATGTGACCATTCAACAGTCGTTTGCCATGTTCAAAAAGTAAAAGAAAATGTCAACAAATTCAAAACATTTAATCAAAAGTTAAATGCCCTGTCATTATTTAAAACAAGAGGGTTTGACGTGCTAGAATTAGTGTAGTGTTAATATGTTATAAACACTACACTTGGAACTTGCAGGAGGTATTGTGGCCCAGGTATCAAATTTAGTACCGGGGTCACCCCACTACACAGTCCAGATTTTTTTATTTGAAAATTCAGAGCCGTGGAGGGTTTTTTATTAATTATATTGTGGTGACCACTCCTCTACGCAGTCCAGATACATTTATTGGTGCGATTCATACAAGTTCAGGGTTTTTTATTTATATTGTGGTGACCCACTCCTCTACGCAGTCCAGATACATTTATTGGTGCGAATCATTCAAGTTCAGGGTTTTTAAATTATATTGTGGTGACCCACTCCTCTACGCAGTCCAGATACATTTATTGGTGCGAATCATACAAGTTCAGGGTTTTTAAATTATATTGTGGTGACCCACTCCTCTACGCAGTCCAGGTACATTTGTTGGTGCGATTAAGACCAGTTGATGGTTTTCTTATTATATTGTGGGGACCACTCCACTACGCAGTCCAGAAAGATACCTCGTTGCACTGTTTTGGGCTAATAACTATATTGTGAGGTGTTCAGAATACACTGTAAATTAGTGGAAATGCTTGTTATTGAATGTTATTGAGGTTAATAATAGCATAGGAGTGAAAATAAGCCCAAAAACTTGATTTTTGAACTTTTTATGCTTTTTTAAGAAAAAATCCGAATCCAAAACCTTAAATCCGAACCAAAACCTTTCGGCAGGTGTTTTGCGAAACAAATCCGAACCCAAAACATCGCGAAAATCCGAATCCAAAACACAAAACACGAGACAACCAAAGTCGCCGATGCACATCCCTAGTTAATATATAGTGTGTGTGTGTGTGTGTGTGTGTGTGTGTGTGTGTGTTTCGATGTTAATATAGTGTGTGTGTCTTTCCCCATGTTAATATAGTATGTGTGTGTGTGTGTCTATGTTAATATAGTGTGTGGCCATGTTAATATAATGTGTGTGTATGTAGCCCCATGTTAATATAGTGTGTGTGTGTGTGTGTGTGTGTGTGTCCATGTTAATATAGAGTGTGGCCATGTTAATATAATGTGTGTGTATGTAGCCCCAAGTTAATATAGTGTATGTTTGGCCATGTTCATATAGTGTGCTTGTGTGTGTTTGGCCATGTTCATATAGTGTGCGTGTGTGTGTTTGACCATGTTCATATAGTGTGCGTGTGTGTGTTTGTCCATGTTTATATAGTGTGCCCGCAATATTTTAAAAATAGTGTGCATGTGTGTGCACAGTATTTTAAATATAGTGTGTGTGTGTGTGTGGCCCATGGTAAAATTGTGTGTATGTGGGGCCCCATGTTAATATAGTGTTTGTTGCCCCATGTTAAAATAGTGTGTGTGTGGGGCCCCATGTTAATATAGTGTGTAGCCATGTTAATATAATGTGTGTGTGTGGCTCCATGGTTAATGTAATATGTCACCATGTTAATATAGTGTGTGTGTGTGTGTGTGTGTGTGTGTGTGTGTGTGTGTGTGGCCCCATGTTAATATAGTGTGTGTTTGGCCATGTTCATTTAGTGTGCGTGTGTGTGTTTGGCCATGTTCATATATTGTGCGTGTGTGTGTTTGGCCATGTTTATATGGTGTGCGCGTATGTCCGCAATATTTTAAATATAGTGTGCGCACAATATTTTAATATAATATGTGAGGGAAGGTAGGATGTTTATATAGTGAGGGAGGTAGGCTATTTATTGGTGGAGTGTTGTTGGGGGCTAATTATTTAGGGTGAGGTGCAGGGCCTGATCAGCCAATAGGCTGACCAGGCTGCAGCCTGGGGCGCTGGAGCCTGGGGGGCGCAGCATCACGGAGATTAATTTTTTTTCACTGCCTTTTTTTTTATTTATTTAGGCAGCGCCGGGCCTGCATCATCGGGATCGCCCCTGGTGTAAAGAGGGCAGCCCGACTGTCACTACTACATGACAGGCAGTCTGGCAGCGATCGCCGCTAGCTGCCTGTCAGGACGGCCGCGGAAACTTCTTACTGTGGTCACGTGAGATCAGGACTTCCGCATCTCACGTGACCATAGTAAGAAGCACTCGTGGCCGTCCTGACAGGCAGCTAGCAGCGAGGGGGGGGGGGGGGGGGGGTGGCGCTGCGGCGGTAATAGCCTAGGGCGGCTGGTACCCTCGATTGGGCCCTGGTGAGGTGATGGAACCTTTAATTTAATGCTGGGGTGGTTTAGGGCTATCAATTGAAATATGTGGTTGATTTTGGGGAGGAGGGCTATTTATTACATGTGAATATGAATTATTTATTGCTGGGAATGGTTGTGGAAAATGGCTATAATTTTTAAACTTTAATGCTATTTCATTTATTGCTGGGACTGTTTGGAGGGAGGGAAATATGATTTGAGTAAATGGGTATACTGTTAATTTAATGTTGGGGCTGGTTGGAAGGAAATAGCTCTACTTATTAAATGTGAATAATATTATTTGGGGGACTGGAGGGAGGCCTAATTATAAAATGTGAGTGCTATTGTTTTAACACCGGGGCTGGTTGGAGTTTTCTAAATCTCATGTACCCATTTTTTTCAAAATAGGGCATCCAATATTCCAGGATCAAGACAAGAAGGAACAGAGCTATAGAAACCAGCTGCTACAAGTGGTGAAAGTGACCAAGACAGGTAGGAGAGAGCAGGACAGTCTGCCAACTTTCCTGAATCTGGTGGACAGTCCAGAATTTGGGTGACTGTCTAACTTAGTCAGGATTTGGTCTGATTGCAAGGACAGTTAGGAGGTATGACCCGTTTCACAACATTCTGCTTGTGAAGGCAGAGCTGTGTACTTCTAACAGTAGGGCCTGTGTATTTGTCTAAAATGATAACCATGGGCCCGATTCATCAAGGTACGCAAACGAATCGGTATTTGCGTTGCATACTTTGAGTGACGCAGACACTTACGTGCGAGAAATAAGAACCTCAAACTCCAAAAACACACCCACTTGTGGTCTTCTACACTTAAGTGATGGAAATAAGAATCGCAAACTCAAAAAAACACACCAACATGCGGATCTTTAAACAAGGTAGAAGCACAAGTGACGGATCACAAGCAATTGACGTGAAGCTAAGAAATGTATATGTCACGCCCAATGTGGGAGGTCCGAATAGTTTGTTTACACGTAACAAAACACAATGCCTGTGGCTTATTTTCACGGGATAGCTCTTTACTGATTAATCATTGGCAAATACCAATGATGTGGTACACTGTGAACAATGTTTTACGTTTGCTATTAATTAGTGTAATACACACTTTTACCAAAAAGACACATTGCTGAAGGCCTTTGTGTGTTTTGGATTTCAAGTCGCCGTATAGTGCGCAAAATGCATGGACATGGCTACATTAAAAGCACATGAATAATGAATCTATAAAAAATGTATGTACTATAAATCCATCAGAATTTTCAGGAAAATGCATAGCATACTCTTCCATAAAGGATACACACACACACACACACACGAGTGTATACAACCTCCACACAGATAAAGGGCTTCTGTCTGAATTAGAACTCATGACTGCCTTTATGGAAAGTGGGAGAGCTACCCACTATCACGACCTGATGTTTGAAAAAATAGGAAGAACACCAACAATACAGCATGCGTGCTACACAGGCAACTGACACTTAAATGTACTCTTCATTATTCACACAAATTACTGACAAAATAGGAATTTCACAAGAAGCTCAGTGGTTAGCACTTTGAACTCACAACACAGCAGGTATGAGTTCTAATACAAAGCATATGCATAACAATTTTGTGGACTGTAATCATTTGGCTAAGAAGAAACGTAGAAAATTGACACAATGGTTTTTTTTTGTTTTTTTTTGTTCTTCACGTTCAACCACATTGTAAAATATGCCCTCATATTTATCCTGTATTGTAATAAACTAATTTTTTGGAGGGAACTTTCAAAAAGCCTCAGGGCCCACAGTTCACATGCACATTATTATGTGCATGCTGACATTTACTACTAGGAATGGACTAAGAGGGGGGTGGGGGGAGGTTTGTAGGGGACAGCCTCCTTGGAGTTAAATGCAACATTGCCTGCAAACCTACTTTCATCTGGATACACGGCGTACAGGATCATCACGCTCCCAGAGGAGAGACACCCAGACCAGGGCTTGCCCCGAAAGTAACGAGATTAGATAGGCCACCTTGGCTCTTTGAGTAGGAAAATGTTGTGGTTGTAGTTCGAATTGAATCGAACACTGGTTGAAGAAGCCTCTACAAATCTTAGGGTCCCCGTCAAACTTGGAAGGAGGAGGAATCCGAAGAGAAGAGGTAGTGGTAACTGGTACCTCTGGAGTGGGAGGTTCCGGCGCCGGGATGACGGGAGGAGCAGTAGAAGCAGCAACCTGAATAGAATCCATGCCAGCGTTTGAAAACATTGAAGAAGTTGCCGCTGACCGCCGTCCTGTTGTTCCACTCGATGGAGTAGGAAGAATCATGTCTTTAGCAGATGGTTCCCCAGTAGAATCCGTCATGGCCTGTTGATACTGTCCCGGTTTGAGGGATTGGATTTTTTGATCAGCCCAACTTGGCGCTACTTCTAGCAAGGCGCGTAATCTAACGAACGGACGGTATTCACCAGGGACCACCGCAAGGTGGTTTGGTGTTAGCTGCGTCCGCCCGCAGGTTGCGGCCCTTACCAGGATTGTCAGGTGAGACCCTTCAGGGGAATGAGTGGAATGGGATGAACAGGATACAGCAGAAAAGATGGAGCACAAGCTCTGTAGACAATAGTGTAACAGAATAATGGAGTGTAAACTTTTGTGGAAAGTGGTTTAGCTGAGAGAGCTGGAGCATAAGATCTTGATGTGAGCGATATAGCCGAGAGAGGTGGAGCGTGAGCTCTTGTGGTCAGCAGTATAGCTGAGAGAGATGGAGCGTGAGCTCTTATGGTCAGTGGTATAGCTTGAGAGAAATGGAGCGTGACCTCTTGTGGTCAGAAGTACAAATGAAGGGATGGAGCGTAAGCTCTTCAGCCAATGGTACAGCGGAGAAAGATGGAGCTCTGCAGCCAGCAGCACAGCTGAGATATGGAGCTCTATAGCCAGCGGCACAGCGGAGATGAGGAGCTCTGAAGACCATATAGAACACGCAGGGAGAGAGACGGAACGTCTAATACCAGGCAGGTAACACGATCAACAGGCACTGAGGAGAAGGGGGTAGTGCCTTTTTAAAGTTTGGAGCCAGAATGGGTATACAATAGGGAGCATGCAAAGGACATAAAAGATAGAGTCTGCGCATGCGCAGAGTCGGAGACAGGACGCCAGCAGCCGGAGCATGGAATCAGCGTGAGGCATGTGAGAGTGTCGGGCCTCGGTTATAGAAGCCGAAGGACCGCTGTGGGACAATACTGCAGCGATCTGGCTGATGGTAAGCGACAGAGCAATGACTCAAACATACGGCGGTTCCTACCACATCTAGTAAACATTGCAACGAGCGCTCCACCTGTCTCTTTTATAAGTGAGGTAATTCTACAGCTAATCCATGGCAATGATCGATCTCTCCACATGTTTCTTGGATAAGTGAGGTAATTCTACAGCTAATCCATGGCAATGATCGATCTCTCCACATGTTTCTTGGATAAGTGAGGTAATTCTACAGCTAATACATGGCAACGAGCGCTGACACCCCCTGGATGCGTGCTTTTATCAGACACACCAAGCCAGGGTGCCAGACAATGCACTAAAAAGAGCAATTGAAATTCACAGTAAAAAGCCAGTTCATTAGTGAGCTTAGAATCAGCCCCAATGAACTGCTTTAGGGACGCTATTAATCAACATGATCAAAGCACCTTTTCTCTTTATGTGTATATTACACCATAAACTTCTTAGTGCAAATTAAGAAAAAAAAGCTTGCAAAGACTTGTAGATAAATAAAAATGACCAAAGCAACTCTTCTATAAAAGTTGTATATTACACGCTACACTTATTAGTGCAAATTCAGTAAAATAGAGTTTAATCCCGGCTAGGCCTAAAGGCATGTTAGACCAACAGTGCTGTGAAGTGATATCTACACTGTGAAGATGATGTCATCATCATCACCCTCATCAGTGTGTACATCATCATCACAAACTGTTAATTAATCTCCGCTGAAATCCGCCATTAGAGAAGTGTCTGTACTTGGATGTATTTGTCGGTAATGGCCTTCCCTGTGGAAGATGTAGTTCATTTTGATGAACATCGTCTTTTCCACATGTTTAGGAAGAAACCTCCTGACAAGGTTCCCAGCTTTGCTGAATACTCTTTCTGAGTACACACTGGAGGGTGGGCAGCTTTGGTATTGCAAAGCAAGTTTGTACATGGGTTTCGAAATGGCTTGTTTTTCCGACCAGTATGGAAAGGGACTGTCTGACATTCCATATCAATTAACTCTTGAAAATATTCCTCCACCATTCTTTGCATGTTAATAGTAGGATTGGATGGAGTTATGGCCAAGGTCACACTTTTTTTGGTAAAATCTTTCAAACCAGCCCAGATGTCAAACTGTTGTGGTTTGCCACCTGCACCATCCCTGCTTCTTTTTGGAAAGTGCAATTTCTTCTGAGCAGAAGCTGCCTGAGAAACTGAAGGAGGAGACGTCATCAAGCCAAGGCCCAGTTCAGCGATCAACTTGCTGACTAAGAGCTCCTTGCAACTGTTCAGATCTCTGTCATTTGGAAGCATTGAATCGATGTAGGTCTTAAACCTCGAATCAAACACAGTTGCCAAAACATAGTGATTCGACTTCAAGATTTTAATAACACTTGGATCATTGCGAGGCGAATTAAGTACTTGATCTACAAGGCCAACATACTTTTTGAAATTGCTTTCTTTAATTTCCTTCAGTTAGTCAAGCTGCTTTTCCAAAAGTCGAATTAAGGGAATGACTTGGCTCAAGCTAGTAGAATCTGAACTCACTTCACATGTCACAACTTCAAATGGTTTCAGAACCTTGCACAACATAGAAAGGATTCTCCACTGTGCAAGACTGAAATACATTCCCTCTCCTTTCCCAATGTCATGGCTTTTGCAATACGCTTGTATGGCTTTGCGCTGTTCCTCCATCCTCTGAAGCATGTACAGGGTGGAATACCACCTTGTTAACACCTCTTGCTTAAGTTGGTGGCAGGGCAAATTAAATTGTTCTTGGAGCTGCTGCAAACTCCTACATGCTGTGGCAGAATGCCGTAAATGTCCCGAAATTTTACAGGCCACCAAAAGCATCTCCTGCACCCCACGGCTTTTTTTCAAGAAGCTCTGGACCACCAAGTTTATTGTGTGAGCAAAACACGGAATGTGATGAAATTCACACAGCTGTAATGCTTGTGCAATATTGTTGTCTTTATCAGAAATAACATATTCTGGGGAGAGTCCAAGTGGTATAAGCCATGTATTAATGACATCCCTTAATTTTCGTAAAACAAATTATCAGCTGTATGCCTGTTAGTGAAGCCGGTGATACAAAGAGTAGCCTGCCTGTGAGAAATGTTACGTTGTGGTGTACATGCTGCTTCTGTTCCTGCTTGTGAAGGCGAATGACCAACCCAGTGGGCTGTCACAGTCATATAATCTTTGGTTTGGCCACTTCCACTTCTCCACATATGTGTGGTTAAGTGTACAGACGGTAGAATGGCCTTTTTGAGCCCAATTAGTACATTTTTACGGACGTTTTTATACAGTTGAGAAATAGCTGTTCTTGAAAAATGGTGTTGCGATGGAATTTTGTAACGGGGACACAAAACATTAATTAACTGTGAAAAAACAGCTGCGTTTATAGTGGATATTGGGCATAGATTTAACACTAGCATAATCGTCATGGCGTCTGATCTGCTTTGCGACTGGGTGACTGCTTTCATACTTGCTTCCTCTAGCAAAAGATTGTTTCACAGTTAATTGTTGTAAAGTACTAGTGCTCTTCTTCTTGGGCTGCTTATAGGTGGAAGATTCACCACCACCAGCAGCAGTGGGACTATCGCTCAAGAATTCTTCAGAGGAATCAATTATAGTGCAGGAGTCATCAAGCCTTACCAAGTTGGATGCAGGGCTAACTCAGATCGCTACTGAGGATATTGATGAGGATGGTGTTGTGGGTGTGGATTGCAGGTGTCAGGATGTAGGTGAGACAAGGGTCCTAGCTGATGGTCTGCTTGTTGTTATTTTTTTACCATATCTTTCAGCTTTTCCCAACACCTTGCCATAAACTCGCGTCAAATGGCGTAAGATGGATGAGGTTCCAAGATGGTTAAGGTCCCTCCAGGGCCGCCGAGAGGGGGGGGGGAGCGGGTACAGTTTACCCGGGCCCGGCCATGCCAGGGGGCCCGGGCCGGGCCCTCGCTGCTAATTAAATTTATTTATTATTTTTTTTTATTTTTCTCTGTTGCGCTATTTTTTTTAAAACTTTTTTTATTTTTATTTTCCCGCGGGGGGGGGGGGGGGGGGGGTTCATGGGAGCTGGAAGGAAAAAAAAAAAAATACTCACGTGATCGCGCGGCGCCGTGTCCCTCCTCTCCTCCATTCACACTGACTGCTGGGCGTGACATCATCAAGTCACGCCCGTCAGTCAGTGAGGAGCGCCGCAGCCAGCAGGAAGAAAGAAGACAGAAGAGGAGACAGAAGAGCAGAAAAGAAAAGAAAGAAGTTGACAAAAGGTAAGTAAAGAAACGGAGAGGCAAGGGGAGGAAAACAGGGAGGGACAGTACTATAAAGAAAGGGGACAGAGAAACAGAGGAGGAAAAAAAGGAGAGAGCCACAGAGTAATAAAAAAAAAAGTGGGAGAGAGGAACAGAGGAGGAAAAAAAGTGGGAGAGAGGAACAGAGGAGGAAAAAAAAGTGGGAGAGAGGAACAGAGGAGGAAAAAAAAGTGGGAGAGAGGAACAGAGGAGGAAAAAAAGGAGAGAGCCACAGTGGAATAAAAAAAAATTGGGGAGAGAGGAACAGAGGAGGGAAAAAAAGTGGGAGAGAGGAACAGAGGAGGAAAAAAAGGAGAGAGCCACAGTGGAATAAAAAAAAATTGGGGAGAGAGGAACAGAGGAGGGAAAAAAAGTGGGAGAGAGGAACAGAGGAGGAAAAAAAGTGGGAGAGAGGAACAGAGGAGGAAAAAAAAGTGGGAGAGAGGAACAGAGGAGGAAAAAAAAGTGGGAGAGAGGAACAGAGGAGGAAAAAAGTGGGAGAGAGGAACAGAGGAATAAAAAAAGTGGGAGAGAGGCACAAAGTAAAAAAGAAGGGGGAAAAGCAGCATGGAGGTCGCAGTGTGAGCATAAGGGGGTACAGTGTAGTTGTGATGAAGGGGCACAGTATTGTGTGTGTGATGGCACAGGGGGCTTGTTGCAATGTAGTGTGTGTGAGGTAGGTGGCGGCTAATTAATGGGCGCTATTTTGTTTGTAGGGTGATGGTGAGGCAATTTAATAGTAGGGACTATTAATTTAAGATGGGGTGGTTTGGGGGCTATTGAATCTTGGGGTGAGTTTAGGGAGAATGAGGTCTATTTATTAAATGTGACTATGAATTATTTAATGGCAGTGATGGTTGCGGGAAATAGGTATTGCTGGGGCTGTTTGCAGGAAGTGAAATAGGTTTATTTATTAAATGTAAATAGTATTATTTTAATGTTGGGGCTGGAGGAAGGCCTAATTATTAATCGTGGGTGCTATTGATTTAACGCCGGGGCTGGCTGTAATTTTCTAAATGTAGCCATTTTTTTTTCAAAATAGGTCCTTCAACATTTCTGGATCCGGACAAGCCACAACTAAAGAAACCAGCAGCCACAGGTGGAGAAAGTGAGAAGAACAGGTAGGAGAGAGCAGCACAGTGTGTGAAATGTTGTGATTCTAGTAGGCACAATACCAATTTTTGGTGAATGTTGTGCCCAATGTAAGGTGTAGGCCAAGACTGAACTGTTTGTGTACACACTGCATTGTTTGTATACTACACTGTGGTGGTAGATGTCCTGAAAGTCAGGAGTGCTTGAACATATGTGACGCTCCGGCGAATTGAGAGCCTAGTGGTTTTTATGTTAGCCACGCCCCAATGGCACGTTTGCCACGGCCCAAAATGCATGACCACACCTCCCAAAATTTTTGCACCGCCGTTTGGCTAGCTACGCCCCTGAATGCATGACCATACATCTAAATTTTTTTGCGCCGCCGTAAGGTGGCGCAAAAATTTTTTGGGGCTTATTTGACTATGAGGGGGGCCCCATGAATTTGTTGTACCCGGGCCCTGAATTCTTCTTGGCAGCACTGGGTCCCTCCCTCGACTGACTGTGGCTTTACATACACTACAATTGGCTAGACAACTGTTGTCTAGATTTGGGTAGAAATAATTCCACACATAAGAAGTGGCTTTTTTGGTCTTATGTCCAGGCATGACAATGGCCTACTTCTTGTCATGTGCCAGAACTGCTTCCACTGGTGCAGTACTTACACAAACAACCTCATTCTCATCAACATCCTCATTAGCGTCGGCTACACATATATCCCCCTCATCATCTTCCAAATCCAAAGTGGCATCCTCAATTGATGTATCACCGGCTACACTCGGGCTGTTCAGGCACACATCCGTAGAAATGCTGAAAGGGCCCTTTTATGGGTACACTATCAGAATAGTCACGATTATACATACCACTAGTGGATGGACTCTCCTCAGGAAATGGTGTAATTTCTGATTCTGAGCATAAATTTTCCTCTAATGCCGTACGGTTTTCTTCCAGCTCGGCTTTCACTCGTAACAGTAGTTGTGCACCACTTTTGGACTCCAAATTACTTGGTCTTGCTTGGTCACGAGTGACCTTACAAGAAAAAGCCTCAGAAACATTTTTAGATCTTGCACTAATAGAGAAAGGTGAAGGCCTCATTCTTTCTTTGCCACTGCGTGTGTAGACTAGCATGTTGGCAATATTTTGTTATGGGCAGTTAACTTTTCCTATATTACAGCTCTTTTTCTCTTCAACACGGTAAAAGGTGTTTTTTTTGTTGGATTTTTTCCCTGACTTCAAAAGACTATGTACTTTCACATAGGCTATACTAGATGACGTACAGGGAAGACTACCATCAGGACTGGTGGCAGCAGCTGTTTGCTGCTCCTGCTCATATGTATACTGCTGTGGATCCCCGAAGTTCGGGTGGGTTCGGTTTCAAGTAATTTGTGTGTGCGTGCGTCTGTGCGTGTGTGTGTATGTGTGTATGTGTGTACACATTTTAAAACAATACAACGAAAAACAAAACAAAACATAGATTTGTCAGCTGTCACATAAAACCCTGCTGCCTCTTTGACAGCCATGTCCGCCCTGGTGTAGATTCGTGTGTGTGAGTGTAGACTTTATTAACAGCTACTTCAGTTGGTAATTGTGTCACCTTCACAAGTCCTCCATGTGATGTCCTACTTTATGTGCTGGCATTGCTATAAAAAGTTCTTCAGTCGCCTCAACGTCACCACCTAGACTAGAAATATGCTGAAGACCAATGTATATCAATTGATTTTCCCTCTGCCAACTCACATGCCATTTTCAATCCCCCATCTCCAGCTACTTAGCTTAGTGAGAAGGGCAAAGGGATCTATTCTCTATAACACTTTCTTCAAATATAATAGTATCCAGTACATGTCTGTCTAACAGTGAACAAATATAAAACATGTAAATTTTACAATTTCTAGGGTTTCACATTTTGTCAGGTCTTGTGGAAAAATTCCTACTCCAATGTTCTACACAGAGATGCATATATTGTATGTCTAACCACCAGCGATCCACCCTTTGTGCATATATATAAAGACACACTTTTCACAGGAGACAAAAAGGCAGATATGCATTCTATAAAACATGAATCATATTCCCACAACAAAAACCTTTATCCTTAAAATCAGCAGCCTCTATAGACATAAATACAAACCCCTAGCTGCTTCTGTGACTTATGTCAATCTAGTGTGTGTATCCCTGACTCCGTCTGATGTCACAAATGTCTTAGCCCCATAAAAGAGACCATGTGTACATGTTTTCGTATCTTCTTTACAAGAAAAGAAAGTGAGATACTGACAAGAGAAGTAAAGACTGTGAAATAGGAAAGCCAAGAGATGATAAGAATACAAGGCTTTGAAAACAAACAGCGTTTTTGGAGCTCCCTAAACTGTCACCCTAATTACCGCTAATTAACATTGTGTGGCCACCCTAACTGTCCGGCCCGACTGGTGTATGTTAGGAGAGCGCTGCCGACCCGCCAGCCTGCTTGAGGAATCAACCATACCCCCGTGAGGTCTGCAACAGCCTTCTGGCGCCGGAGAGGTGCCGCAATCCCCATTCCGCCGCTGCACCTGAGACATTGGGGCGGACGATTATCCTGCAGACTGATCCCCTGCTGAAAGTCTCACTGTCTGGCCCGACTTGTCACTCCGCTCCGCTGATACGCTAAACCGGAAGTAGCAGGCGCCATCGCCGGCTTCACTTCCGGCAAGGAGTTAGATGAGAGGCACGCTGGGAACACTCTTAGAAAGTGTCTGACGGTCCACGTCTGGATCCAGCCCAGCTCCCCTGATGCAACGGCGGCCTTTGACTGGAGAGAAGATACAGACCTTCACCTGGTGCTGACTGTGACTGTACCTGGCTGTGCTGTAACTTCACCTGACAGCAGGTCTGTGTTTATCCCCTTTAAACTCTCACTTGCTCGTCTCTCCTATTGCTGTACTGGGACATATAATATCTTTAGATCTAGCTACACTGCCACCTTGTGGTCATACTAGATTCTAAGCTTTAACTTTTAAAGGGAGCTTCTGCATAAATTTGAGAGTGCTTCTCCAGTATAACGTGCTAATAACTGAGAAGGCAAATCTCTTGGAGACAACAGCAGTAGCAACTATTGACAGTGTTGTGAAGCCTGGAGCATCTGTCGGAAGAGTATCCCGACTAATGTCCTGCAACTGTAAGTTGTAAAATTATGTCATCTTAACTCTAAACATAGTGGAGGTGGAGGAAGCGTCATGCTATTGATGTTCTAAAACAAAGTGTTGAATATTTTTCTGTTCAGATTGGGAAATAATTGCAATCCTGCGCCACAAATCTTTATAGGTTTTGATCTCTGCATAATCCTAGAAACGTCTGGTGGAACTTTTCTCTCACCAATATGTCTCACAAAAAAAAAAAAATGAGCAATACTCCTAAACATACCATTATTAAGGCGCTAGAAAAGGCCAGTGGCCACTCTAAAGCATTACCGGATGCAGCTGACCTGGGTTCAGACTCAGACAACAACTCTTTACCTGAGACTGCACTTACTTCCAATGATGTGATTGCTATAGTCACAAAAACAATTCAGTCAGAAATGAGAGCAATTGTCTCGGAACTTCGTTCAGAAATATCGGACCTGGGATCTCGAACGGATGCTGTAGAAAATCAACTAGATGCAGTCTCTAAGCATCAACAAACAACAGATACCGAGATAGCTGAACTGCGAACAGAATTTAACTCATTTAAAGATAAAATAGAAGATCTGGAGAACCGTAACAGACGCAACAATATCCGGATTAAAAATATTCCAGAATCCGTCTCTGCAGAAGCTCTACCTGACTACATTGAGGGTTTATTCCTACAAATGATACCAGACTTTTCAAAAGAACACCTTATCTTGGACAGAGCGCATAGAGCCTGTCGAAGTCGTATAATTGGATGAACGAAAGTATATTGGTTTAATATTGGTTTGCCGTGCGTATTGCGAAGCGTACGCCACGTACCACGCGGCGTGATGCGATCGCATGGTAAAATACGCACGCACACACTCGCATTACAACATTTAGTTATTTATACAATTCATATTCATATTGGTTCCGTTACACTGTAATTTATGAGCAGATAGCATTTGATGTATTATTAGTTTATATATATATATATATTGATTACATGTACACTTCAGTGTTATTAAAGGTTTAGGTTATAGGAAAGGTGTTATGCCTGATATCATATTGAAGCCCTATTCATCAGTAGCTGACCGGTGCAGTTGGCGAAGTGATCGCACATTGCATACTTTAGTTATTGATATTAGGGAATAAACCTTTTGTATGATGCTGGCTATGAAAGGAGCAGACCCCCTGGAGAGACGACCCCCTCCTTTGGATCCTTTAGATTGAATCAGCCTATGAACTGTTTACCCTGGAGCCACCCTGTGTCTGGACCTATAGAAGCAAGCTACGTCATCTCTATTGTTCACAATGAAACACTGACTGTATATATATATATATATATATATATATATATATATATATTTATTCATAGCTGTGCATCCAGACCTCAGTCAACTCTGACACAGTATTCTAACAGATATACTGTCCATCAGGTCCCGTGGGTGCGCAGCGAGCACATGCAATTGCATTGGTATGTATTTATCTTTTGGTATTGGCTGTGCTGTACTGTACTGTACTGTATCATGATATAATAATGTATTGAATTGTTGACTATTTACATCTGCTAAAATAAATCACTTTGTGCGTTAGAAACACAATACAATCGCTTGGGCAATGCTTATTTGAAAACAATAGAATTACTTTAATAATTTGGGGGCTCGAAGGTGAGTTACGTTACCGGCAGGTATGCAACGCTTACGTTATTTGGTTCCTCAACAAACGGTGGATTGACGGACGCGTCGCATAGCAGGAAAGAACGCAATGTGTTTAAGACCTGTGGTTTACTTTGTGTTGAGAGACCGAATGTCCGTCATTGCATAGACTGAAGGAACGCTAATTAGAATCTAGGGACAAGAAAGAAAAATGTTTCTTTTTTTTGTCGTTTTACGTTTTAAAGTGTATTGCATTGCTGAGCGTATGTGTATTTCCGGCTGTGCGTACGCGAACTTCCGGTAGATTTTCCACGTGGTTAAACAATTGTTTTGATAGTTATTATATGTATATAGTATAATTACTTGTGGAAACCTCTGAGACATTATTACTGTTGTTGGGAACTTTTAATTTTTTGCGCAGAAAAGGTGTATAGTGTGTGATTTTGTAACGTAGATACACTGTTTATTATTCATTGTGCTCAGTTGCTGTCTGACGAGGCGGATTGCCAAACTGAAGGACGCTATACAGGGCAGGTATACCGAATGCGAAAACCGGGTTTTCGCAAAGCGCTACCAATAGATCGCAAGGTTTGCTAATAATTAGTATTGGTAGGCTGTGCGATCTAACTGCATGACAACCATCAGTGCGAATTGGTGAAGCAGCTAGGAGGGATTATGTTGGAAAGGCTGGTTGATTGTATCGACTTTGTTCTCCCAGTTATAATAAACTCAACAGATTTTTGTGGTTTAGCCAGGGCATCGAGGAGCTGATAGCCTTTGGGTCCCACAGTGATAGTTTCTGTGTTAGGGGTCCTTGTCTAAGACAAGAGGAAACGAGTGGACGCGGCTTGTAGCGAATACGTCCACGGACAGTAAGAGATCTCTAGCGGTAGAGTGATTGTAGAAATTGTTGAAATCAGTATATCTGTGTTCCGCATAGAAGGTTGTGGTAGCCGGGCTATCTAAGACACTGTTCAACATGGGTGCTAAGCATACGCTAGAGATGGCCAATGTACTGCCTAAAGAAGGCCTTAGGGATTCAGCAAGGTTTTGCATGTGTAATAAATATGGTGCATACGCAACGGCTTATTGCAACACAGGGGTCGAGATGACCAAAGAGTGTGTTAGGCCTTTCCCAACAATAGGGAGTTTTAATGCAGAGGTACAAAATAACGTAAAAGATAAAGTACGGTTGAGTAAGTCAACGAAAAAGAGAAATAGAAATAATGATTGTTTAAAATTGTGGCAAATGGAAGGTAACACGTGGCAGAGCAGCGAATGTTCAGCGGAAGTAAGCGTACCGGAAACAAGCATTCCGGAAGTGTGCATTGCTAAGCGTGGCGAACTGAGCGCAAACACGCCCCCGACAACTTCGGTCGGGGCGGGAAGTACAGCCAGTACCAAAAATGTGAAAACTGTAATTAGTAAACTGTATGTTGTTTTAAGTAATGTTAAAAGTAATGTTTCAGGACAAAGAAGAGGGACGGCCCCACCAGCAGGGGCAGCGGCTGAAAGTGGTGAGAATAATGTAAAGGTTAACACAGGGGGAGACATCCATTGTACTGCAGCAGCAACATCAGCAACTAGTTCAGAACATAGTCATTTGGTAGACTTACATCCTGTCTGCACTACAACAGTTCCCAATGGGAAAGCGGACAGAGATGGTGATGTTCCCTTAAAACATGTAGCAAAGCATGATACATGCACTAGATCTGAAACATTTTAAATTTTGTCTGATTTCCCTGATCCTAGGAAAGATTTGACCAAATGTCAGCAGTTTATTAGATATTATGTGTCACGATTTGCACTCTGCAGCTGCTGTCTGCAGTGACTCTTTTGGATTTGTTATGCTTTCCACTTGTAGTACCACTGCCCACCAAAAGGGGCACTGTGATACTTGATTATTCTCCTTGATCACTGGAAGTGGTTTCAGCTGCATGAGGCCTATTTATACCTGCCTGCTTCAAACAGTCTGGGCCAGATCATCAGGTCATTCTGAGGAGCATTCCCTGTGCTCAGCTTCTATCTGCTATCTGGACTCCTGCATATTTCTTCGTTGAAATCCACTATTTGCTGTTACCTGTGTCCTGGACTCCTGCATCTTCAACCATTATACCTGGTACTTGTAGTTCTACGCTGCCTGTTGAAATCCACTATTTGCTGTTACCTGTGTCCTGGACTCCTGCATCTTCAACCATTATACCTGGTACTTGTAGTTCTACGCTGCCTGTTGAAATCCACTATTTGCTGTTACCTGTGTCCTGGACTCCTGCATATTTCTTCGTTGAAATCTACTATTTGCTGTTACCTGTGTCCTGGACTCCTGCATCTTCAACCATTATACCTGGTACTTGTAGTTCTAAGCTGCCTGTTGAAATCCACTACTTGCTGTTACCTGTGTCCTGGACTCCTGCATCTTCAACCATTATACCTGGTACTTGTAGTTCTACGCTGCCTGTTGAAATCCACTATTTGCTGTTACCTGTGTCCTGGACTCCTGCATCTTTAACCATTATACCTGGTACTTGTAGTTCTATGCTGCCTGTTGAAATCTACTATTGCAGTTACCTGTTTCTCATCTGCACTTTGAACTGTCTCATGAGTTACCTTGTCATCTCTGTTTATTAATAAACTCATTATAATCACTTATCTCCTCTCCGTGGTCATACCTGGGAAATCCTGACAGTATGATCTGGCCATAAACCAAGCCTGCTGCTGCACGGCTTTCATCTCTTTTGGAAAGGATTTCCAGGGAAGTGACCTACTCCGTTTTCAACATTAAGACTATGGCTGCTATTTCCTCAGAAAATTCCCTGTTCCAGTTGCTCCAAGTGGACATTCTTCAACTTCGCACTCAAATAGCGCAAGTATCTTCCTTGCTGAACCAAGTGCTTAAGCAACTTCCAGTTTCCACCCCTAATACATCCTGCTGTAAGGAGTCTAACTATGCTGCTAACATTTCATTACCAAATTTGTCTGCCTTTGACTCTCTGCAAGCAGTACCTCCCAATATTCCTGTAACAAATTCCAGGTTTTCAGGTGCTCCACGCCCTCACCTGACCGAAGAGGAGCGATGGTGCAGGATGACCCACAAACTGTGTCTTTACTGTGCCAGTGATGTACATTTTTTACAGGATTGGCCGCTCCGTAGACTCCGACCATCTTCAACCTCTATCTCCAGCTCTAAATTACAAGCTTCTGTCTTCATTCCAGACATGTTATCTGCTCCCATGAGAACCCAGGTTCCCCAGTTCAACCCAGAGGGGGCGCTGCCCTTAAAGTCTGCTCCAGAGGGGGCGCTGCCCTTAAAGTCTGCTCCAGAGGGGGCGCTGCCCTTAAAGACTTCTCCAGAGGAGGCGCTGCCCTTAAAGACTTCTCCAGAGGGGGCGCTGCCCTTCCAGTCCGCTCCAGAGGGGGCGCTGCCCATCCAGTCCGCTCCAGGGGGGGCGCTGCCCTTCCAGTCTGCGCCAGAGGGGGCGCTGCCCTCCCCGTCTGCTCCAGAGGGGGCGCTGCCCTTCCCGTCTGCTCCAGAGGGGGCGCTGCCCTTAAAGACTTCTCCAGAGGGGGTCCTGTCCCTCCAGTCTGCTCCAGAAGAGTTGCCAGTCCATGCGGTCCAGCACGAGTTGCCAGTCCATGCGGTCCAGCCCGAGTTGCCAGTCCATGCGGTCCAGCCCGAGTTGCCAGTCCATGCGGTCCAGCCCGAGTTGCCAGTCCATGCGGTCCAGCCCGAGTTGCCAGTCTATGCGGTCCAGCCCGAGTTGCCAGTCCATGCGGTCCAGCCCGAGTTGCCACTTGGTGCTGTCTGCCCTCAGGCTTCTCAAAGTGCTGTCTGCCCTCAGGCTTCTCAAAGTGCTGTCTGCCCTCAGGCTTCTCAAAGTGCTGTCTGCCCTCAGGCTTCTCAAAGTGCTGTCTGCCCTCAGGCTTCTCAAAGTGCTGTCCCTGCCAGGCCTGCCGCCCAGTCCGGGCCTGCTCCCAAGTCTGCAGCCCAGTCCGGGCCTACTCCCAAGTCTGCCGCCCAATCCGGGCGCCCTGCCAAGTCATCTGCCCAGTATGGATTGTCTTCTGCCAAGGGGGTCCTACCCAAGTCCCAAGGGATGTATGTTCAACCCGAGCTGGCCGAGTCTCATGCTAATTCGAATTCACCTTCTGTTCAAGTCTTCCAACCACCTACTTTCAATGGGGATATTCAGCAATTTCGTGCTCTTATTAAATTCTGTATATCCTATTTTCCCTCTGTATCCAACCTCCTTGATACTCAACGAAAGAAAGTGTTTTACATGTTGGCCAACTTTACAGGGGGAGCTCTGGAATGGGCAGAGCCCTTAATTGAAACCCAAGATCCCATTCTGTCTGATTTACAGCTTTTTACTGAGGCCGTGATCAAAGAATTTACACCAGCACCTGCTATTCTCACTCCCAGTGCTTCATCTATGCCACATGTTCTATCTCCAGCTACTCCCACTTTGATATTATCGTTTTCTTCACTCCATTTCCAGCAACCCTCTAAAAACCATAAAAAGAAAGTGAAGAGGAAGAAGAAGAAGAAAGATTCTCCTGGATCTCAACTCCCCTGTGGTGTGGTTTCTATACCCTTCCCGTCCTTGCATGAAGACTTCTCAAATACATGCCCAATTCTGGACTATGACTCTGACTTTTCTGACCATTTCTAGTATTTGGGCGTCTGGAATCCGCCCTTTAAGGAGGGGGTACTGTCACAATTTGCACTCTGCAGCTGCTGTCTGCAGTGACTCTATTGGATTTGTTATGCTTTCCACTTGTAGTACCACTGCCCACCAAAGGGGCCACTGTACTACTTGATTATTCTCCTTGATCACTGGGAGTGGTTTCAGCTGCATGAGGCCTATTTATACCTGCCTGCTTCAAACAGTCTGGGCCAGATCATCAGGTCATTCTGAGGAGCATTCACTGTGCTCAACTTCTATCTGCTATCTGGACTCCTGCATATTTCTTCGTTGAAATCCACTATTTGCTGTTACCTGTGTCCTGGACTCCTGCATCTTCAACCATTATACCTGGTACTTGTAGTTCTACGCTGCCTGTTGAAATCCACTATTTGCTGTTACCTGTGTCCTGGACTCCTGCATCTTCAACCATTATACCTGGTACTTGTAGTTCTACGCTGCCTGTTGAAATCCACTATTTGCTGTTACCTGTGTCCTGGACTCCTGCATATTTCTTCGTTGAAATCTACTATTTGCTGTTACCTGTGTCCTGGACTCCTGCATCTTCAACCATTATACCTGGTACTTGTAGTTCTAAGCTGCCTGTTGAAATCCACTACTTGCTGTTACCTGTGTCCTGGACTCCTGCATCTTCAACCATTATACCTGGTACTTGTAGTTCTACGCTGCCTGTTGAAATCCACTATTTGCTGTTACCTGTGTCCTGGACTCCTGCATCTTTAACCATTATACCTGGTACTTGTAGTTCTATGCTGCCTGTTGAAATCTACTATTGCAGTTACCTGTTTCTCATCTGCACTTTGAACTGTCTCATGAGTTACCTTGTCATCTCTGTTTATTAATAAACTCATTATAATCAATTATCTCCTCTCCGTGGTCATACCTGGGAAATCCTGACAGTATGATCTGGCCATAAAACCAAGCCTGCTGCTGCACGGCTTTCATCTCTTTTGGAAAGGATTTCCAGGGAAGTGACCTACTCCGTTTTCAACATTAAGACTATGGCTGCTATTTCCTCAGAAAATTCCCTGTTCCAGTTGCTCCAAGTGGACATTCTTCAACTTCGCACTCAAATAGCGCAAGTATCTTCCTTGCTGAACCAAGTGCTTAAGCAACTTCCAGTTTCCACCCCTAATACATCCTGCTGTAAGGAGTCTAACTATGCTGCTAACATTTCATTACCAAATTTGTCTGCCTTTGACTCTCTGCAAGCAGTACCTCCCAATATTCCTGTAACAAATTCCAGGTTTTCAGGTGCTCCACGCCCTCACCTGACCGAAGAGGAGCGATGGCGCAGGATGACCCACAAACTGTGTCTTTACTGTGCCAGTGATGTACATTTTTTTACAGGATTGGCCGCTCCGTAGACTCCGACCATCTTCAACCTCTATCTCCAGCTCTAAATTACAAGCTTCTGTCTTCATTCCAGACATGTTATCTGCTCCCATGAGAACCCAGGTTCCCCAGTTCAACCCAGAGGGGGCGCTGCCCTTAAAGTCTGCTCCAGAGGGGGCGCTGCCCTTAAAGTCTGCTCCAGAGGGGGCGTTGCCCTTAAAGACTTCTCCAGAGGGGGCGCTGCCCTTAAAGACTTCTCCAGAGGGGGCGCTGCCCTTAAAGTCTGCTCCAGAGGGGGCGCTGCCCTTAAAGACTTCTCCAGAGGAGGCGCTGCCCTTAAAGACTTCTCCAGAGGGGGCGCTGCCCTTCCAGTCCGCTCCAGAGGGGGCGCTGCCCTTCCAGTCCGCTCCAGAGGGGGCGCTGCCCATCCAGTCCGCTCCAGGGGGGGCGCTGCCCTTCCAGTCTGCGCCAGAGGGGGCGCTGCCCTCCCCGTCTGCTCCAGAGGGGGCGCTGCCCTTCCCGTCTGCTCCAGAGGGGGCGCTGCCCTTAAAGACTTCTCCAGAGGGGGTCCTGTCCCTCCAGTCTGCTCCAGAAGAGTTGCCAGTCCATGCGGTCCAGCACGAGTTGCCAGTCCATGCGGTCCAGCCCGAGTTGCCAGTCCATGCGGTCCAGCCCGAGTTGCCAGTCCATGCGGTCCAGCCCGAGTTGCCAGTCCATGCGGTCCAGCCCGAGTTGCCAGTCCATGCGGTCCAGCCCGAGTTGCCAGTCTATGCGGTCCAGCCCGAGTTGCCAGTCCATGCGGTCCAGCCCGAGTTGCCACTTGGTGCTGTCTGCCCTCAGGCTTCTCAAAGTGCTGTCTGCCCTCAGGCTTCTCAAAGTGCTGTCTGCCCTCAGGCTTCTCAAAGTGCTGTCTGCCCTCAGGCTTCTCAAAGTGCTGTCTGCCCTCAGGCTTCTCAAAGTGCTGTCCCTGCCAGGCCTGCCGCCCAGTCCGGGCCTGCTCCCAAGTCTGCCGCCCAATTTGGGTGCCCTGCCAAGTCATCTGCCCAGTATGGATTGTCTTCTGCCAAGGGGGTCCTACCCAAGTCCCAAGGGATGTATGTTCAACCCGAGCTGGCCGAGTCTCATGCTAATTCGAATTCACCTTCTGTTCAAGTCTTCCAACCACCTACTTTCAATGGGGATATTCAGCAATTTCGTGCTCTTATTAAATTCTGTATATCCTATTTTCCCTCTGTATCCAACCTCCTTGATACTCAACGAAAGAAAGTGTTTGACATGTTGGCCAACTTTACAGGGGGAGCTCTGGAATGGGCAGAGCCCTTAATTGAAACCCAAGATCCCATTCTGTCTGATTTACAGCTTTTTACTGAGGCCGTGATCAAAGAATTTACACCAGCACCTGCTATTCTCACTCCCAGTGCTTCATCTATGCCACATGTTCTATCTCCAGCTACTCCCACTTTGATATTATCGTTTTCTTCACTCCATTTCCAGCAACCCTCTAAAAACCATAAAAAGAAAGTGAAGAGGAAGAAGAAGAAGAAAGATTCTCCTGGATCTCAACTCCCCTGTGGTGTGGTTTCTATACCCTTCCCGTCCTTGCATGAAGACTTCTCAAATACATGCCCAATTCTGGACTATGACTCTGACTTTTCTGACCATTTCTAGTATTTGGGCGTCTGGAATCCGCCCTTTAAGGAGGGGGTACTGTCACAATTTGCACTCTGCAGCTGCTGTCTGCAGTGACTCTATTGGATTTGTTATGCTTTCCACTTGTAGTACCACTGCCCACCAAAGGGGCCACTGTACTACTTGATTATTCTCCTTGATCACTGGGAGTGGTTTCAGCTGCATGAGGCCTATTTATACCTGCCTGCTTCAAACAGTCTGGGCCAGATCATCAGGTCATTCTGAGGAGCATTCCCTGTGCTCAGCTTCTATCTGCTATCTGGACTCCTGCATATTTCTTCGTTGAAATCCACTATTTGCTGTTACCTGTGTCCTGGACTCCTGCATCTTCAACCATTATACCTGGTACTTGTAGTTCTACGCTGCCTGTTGAAATCCACTATTTGCTGTTACCTGTGTCCTGGACTCCTGCATCTTTAACCATTATACCTGGTACTTGTAGTTCTATGCTGCCTGTTGAAATCTACTATTGCAGTTACCTGTTTCTCATCTGCACTTTGAACTGTCTCATGAGTTACCTTGTCATCTCTGTTTATTAATAAACTCATTATAATCACTTATCTCCTCTCCGTGGTCATACCTGGGAAATCCTGACATTATGGTAATATGTATGAGCCAACTAATAACGATTGGCGAGTATTATTGAAGACATGTGTTCCTCTCAATACTGATATACAAAAGTTCATTAATGATTGTATGTTGGAGGAGGATAAATCCTTAACCGAGGATGATAATCAGGACAATATTAGACAAATAATCACACGGTTGGCCATATATTTTCCAGTGATAGTGGACTGGAGTAAAGTTTTTACTATCAGGCAAGAGGATAGTGAAAATGCAACAGACTATTTTTGCAGGGCTCTGATGGAGATGGTCAAATATACTGGGGTATCAGACATAAAAGATAATGTAGATTACAGAGAGGTTGCTGTTAACGTTCTAATGGATGGATTCAGGGAAAACTTGAAAAGTAGGGTGCAAACTTCATTACCATAGTGGAGAGGAAGTACTGTAAGTGTTCTCAGGGAGTCAGCTATAGGACATGATAAAAATAAACAGAAAGAGACACTAAGTAATAGGGTAATGATGGTAAGTATCCTAGCACTAGAGGGACTGCACACATGACCACCAGCATACAACCCACATGACAGGAAACCCAGAATAGTGAGATGTTACAATTGCAGAGAAGAAGGACACATTAGGAGAGATTGTAACAAAGGAAAGTGACAAAACACATAGGGGTGGGTCACATAGATATCATCCAAAAAGGAATACACATAGACTAGAAAACTCACACCTGCCCGCACATGTTATAGCAGCAAATGCTGTGCGTGAAAGCACTATTCAACTCTAGAGTTCAGGTCAGACCTGTAATCCTACAACTAGACAAAGTAAAGTTTAAAACTGTGGTAAGTATTAGTGTGCAGGAAACGGATTTAAAAAGTAATCTTTGTTGATTTTGTTTGTTTTGTTTTATGTTGTCAAATGCTTGTTTTCCTAATCGCTGGCCGATGGTAAAGAATGAGAATGCTTGGTTTGTTGTTTAAAGATAACTATCTTGTTTTTCTTCTCACAGATAAAGGGGACAAAAAATGAGTATAGACTTAGTGATTAGAGGGGTGAGATAGAGAAATAGAAGAATTACTCTTGAAAGACTAATTAACAATAGACAAATGGAGCACTCTTCGTTTTAGGCTGCAGTGTCTCATGATAATTTGTTTGGCTGAGAATCATTATCCAGCAATGAAGTATATACATACTTTGCTCGAAAATATCGTTTATGTATCTCAGATGAGTCATCAACAGTTAATTTTTACATTTCTCTATTATAAGTTAGGAAAGTCCGTTGAAAAGGCATGTAGTCAATGAGATACCGAGTTCTTAATGAACAAATGACGGACGACACTGGATTGCACGGTTAAGACCCCCTAGTCATTCTTGGGAGGGATCATAGTTAAAGGAATACATCCATTTCCCCATAGAGTCAGAGTCCAATCCAGCTGTAATTTTGTTGTAAAAATCTCCCTTTCTGCATCTATGTTTGTATTCAAATCTTTATATTCCCATCATTCATTGCTTTCCTATTTCTCATTCTTTACACAAACGCTAGTCTCTCTCTCTCTCTCTCTCTCTCTCTCTCTCTCTCTCTCTCTCTCTCTCTCCCTCTCTCCCCCTCTCCCTCTCTCTCTCTCTCCCCCTCTCTCTCTCTGCTCTGGTGGAGATAAAATCAGACACAGTCTCAACAACAGGGCTAAGACATTTTTTTTTTTTCATAAGACAAGTTCAGAGATACACACACTAGATTAATATGAGTTACAGAAACAGTCAGGGGTTTTGTTTTCATGTGTATAGAAACTGCTGATTTTAAGCAGAAAGGTTCTGTTGTGGAAATACGATTCATGTTTTATAGATTGCATATCTGTTTTGTGTTTTTTTTGTTTTATGATTCGTGCCTCCTGTACAAAAATGTGCCTTTATATGGAGGCACAAAGGGTGGATAGGAGATTGCTGGAGGTTAGGCATAAAGATATGCATCTCTGTATAGAACATTGGAGTAGGATTTTTACCACAAGATACGACATAATGTGAAACCCTAGAAAATGTAGAATTTTCATGTTTTATATTTTTATACTGTTAGACAGACATGTACTGGATACTGTTATATTTAAAGAAAGTGTTATAGTAAATAGACCCCTTTGCCTTTCCCACTTAGTGAAGTAGCTGAATGTGAGGTACTTAGAATGACATGTGAGTTGGCAGAGGGAAAATCGATTGATATACATTGGTCTTCAGCATTTTTCTAGTCTAGGGGGCGATGTTGAGGTGACTGAGAAATCGTTTTATAGCAATACCAGCACATGATTAGGACACTACATAGAGGACTTTTTACAGTGACACAGTTACCAACTGAAGTAGCTGCTAGTAAAGTCCACACTTACACACACGACCATACATGGCTGTCACACCAGGGCGAACATAGCTGTCAAATAGACAGCAGGGTTTTATGTGACAGCTAACAAATCTATGTTTTGTTTTGTTTTTCGTTGTATTATTTTAGTTTTAAAATGTGAACACACACACACACATGCACGCATAAACATATTGGTTAATATATAAAGATTTGTGTTACCTGAGGAATAAACTGTCTGGAAGGTGAAGAGATGTGGTGAGGAGTCTGGCGGACTCTGCAAAGATGGACAAGGTAGACCAATAGAGCCATCCCATATCCCTCCTGCTGATGGGTTTTCCTCCAGGTAAAACAAATACACGTCATCCAATTACCACCATGCAGGATCCTCAAATATACACAGGTGTACCAATGAAAAATGTCTGGGTAAAGGTGTATTGAAATGTGTCTAATGTATTACTGTGTCATACTCAAAACTTTTGTTATTCAATGTGATAGTCCTAGAGTTATAATAGATGATAGGGGTATTCATGTTATTGATAATAGTGGTATAATGTATGAGTAGTGGTAACAAATCACATACTTTCAGTTAGCCATAAACCAGTGTGAACATAAAATAGTGGTACTCGGTAGAACGAATTGAATAGAATAAGAGTTGGAACTTGATTGAAGGGACTGATAGCTTCGGCCACTAGTCCTATCCCGCTACAAAAAGATCACTCCTGGGCAGACTCCTAACCTGCAGTTTTTGAAATGTTCTTGACCCCTCGTGAGATGAGATTGTAACTGGGAGGCTAGGTTAGACCTTGAGAGAAGGTAAATAGTGAGACAGCAACCGAGAACGTCCAAAACACTGTTTCCTGAAAGGTCACACTGACTGTCAGGATGTTGGATCGGGAGAGTAAGTTGTGGAGCAATAATTTCTTAGGCTCAGGTTATTTGACAGACAGGTACCAGGTGTAGGCTACCTGCATCACGGCTTCAAGGGTAGCAGAGACACACTGGTGCCCATTCCACCCTCTGCAGAGGGGCCAACACTCAGAGAAGGGTCCAAGGGCACTCTTGAGTCTGTTCTGGAAGGCCTCAAATGCAGTTAGTAGCACCTGAGCCGAAGGCTAAGACTGTTGTCCAGCATGAAGTTGTAGTTTTTCCTGTTTTGTGTTCTCTCATTTCATTCTCTTCTAAGGGCGGTTAATTCTTTTGATTATTAGCAGGTGAAAGAGACTGGTTCAGGTAATGATAAGGAGGTATTGGAGAGGAAGGAGAAGTTAGTAGCATAATTGGTCCAGCCAATTACTCTATTCAATTCAGGGGTAAAAGAAAATTTGGAAACCTCGGAGCTTGGAGAAAGTGTGAGGGGCTATTGTCTGAGTAGCATTACGTCCGTAAGTACGGTGACCCCATAGTTAAAAAAAAGAGATACACCCAGCGATGCCAGTCCAGTAATATACCCGGACTTGAGCAGGTATCCTTGAGAATGATTATCATTCTTGGGAGGGTAAGGTTTTAGACCAAACAAAGTGCTGGGCATGCTCACACGTGCCTCAGTGATTATAGTAAGTAGGATTAGTTCTCTTTCCACTAAATATTCTTGAGGTACCCGAACTATAGGCGGGAGGTCACTAAGGGAAAAAGTAGGACACCTAGGTCCCTTAGTCTGAAGTCTCCCAATGCTTTGCAAGCCGCTCACTGTTAGATCTGAGTATTGAGAGACTGGGAAGAACGAACAGACAATAGCCCGCCCACAAGTGTTGATGAAAAGAACTGATGGCATTATTAGAAGTGTGTATATTAACGCAAGCTGAAGCAGATTGTATATGACATTATCGATAGACATAGGATGATGCTATTGATGAACATGAAGTGTTTAAATGTATTCTGAACTTAAAGACATGCGTTGGACAGAAGAACCTGTTAAACTTGAAGAACTGTAGTAGAGAATTCTGTATAGCTGATACATGTTCTATTGTACCTTGTACCTTTCCAAATAATGTATTAAGTGTTTTATTGCACCCTTGAAGGGCATACAAAAGGTTGTCTCCAAGCTCCAAAAATGTACGGTTTATAGTAAAAGAAGAAATCGTTTAGAGGATTAAGACTCTCTCTTATGATAACTTGTTTAGATCTACAAACAGCGTGGTCATACACCAAGGGGGATTTGTATTACATAACAAAGAAACATGGTACTGAGATCCTGCATATAACATCTTTAAGGTGATAGTTTATTGTACTATCAAAGGGTGGACTATCAAAGTCGTATAATTGGATGAACGAAAGTATCTTGGTTTAATATTGGTTTGCCGTGCGTATTGCGAAGCGTACACCACGTAACACGTGGCGTGATGCGATCGCATGGTAAAATACGCACGCACACACTCGTATTACAACACTTAGTTATTTATACAATTCATATTCATATTGGTTCCGTTTCACTGTAATTTATGAGCAGATAGCATTTGATGTATTATTAGTTTATATATATAGACATTGATTATATGTACACTTCAGTGTTATTAAAGGTTTAGGTTATAGGAAAGGTGTCATGCCTGATATCATATTGAAGCCCTATTCATCAGTAGCTGTCCGGTGCAGTCGGCGAAGTGATCGCACATTGCATACTTTAGTTATTGATATGAGGGAATAAACCTTTTGTATGATGCTGGCTATGAAAGGAGCAGACCCCCTGGAGAGACGACCCCCTCCTTTGGATTCCTTAGATTGAATCAGCCTATGAACTGTTTACCCTGGAGCCACACTGTGTCTGGACCTATAGAAGCAAGCTACGTCATCTCTATTGTTCACAATGAAACACTGACTATATATATATATATATATATATATATATATATATATATATATATATATATATATATATATATATATATATATATTCATAGCTGTGCATCCAGACCGCAGTCAACTCTGACACAGTATTCTAACAGATATACTGTCCATCGGGTCCCGTGGGTGCGCAGCGAGCGCATGCGATTGCATTGGTATGTGTTTATCTTTTGGTATTGGCTGTGCTGTACTGTACTGTACCATGATATAATAATGTATTGAATTGTTGACTTTTTACATCTGCTAAAATAAATCACTTTGTGCGTTAGAAACACAATAAAATCGCTTGGGCAATGCTTATTTGAAAATGATAGAATTACTTTAATAAGCCCTATGTCCAAAATCAAGTTCAGATCAACCTCCTCGAGACATAATTATAAGATTTCATTATTTCAAGACCAAAGAGAGAATAATGGCTTCCTCTAGAAACGTGCAGTCAATTCCGTATTCTGGTTCGCATTTGCAATTATATCAAGATTTGGCTCCCTCCACTTTGAAAAAACGCAGAGATCTTATTAACATAACGAAAATCCTACGCAATCATTCTATCAAGTACAGTTCCCGTTCCAGTTGATCGTTTCCAAAGATGGTAGGAACTACTCAGTGAGAACTCCGGATCAAGGCCTTGATTTACTCAGACGATTTCGATTTATTCAGGACTCTGAAGCTTCCCCTTCAACTTCTACCTCTCAGCAGAAAAACCCAACCCCGCCGACGTCCTGGCAGCGAACATGATTTATTCATGCTATCTAACTCCAGTCTCTTTTTCTCACTCTGATGGACTTTGTTATGAGGTTTGAGAAAGTTTTTTTCTTGCTTTAACTATGACTCTTACTGTAGATATACATTTGTATTGAGGTTTTATACAGGTTCTTTGCAGATGCCCTCATCTAAAGGAAAGCTAGTTATGATGTCCTTGTAAATACTCTAGAATATGTATCCAACTACCGTCTCACATTATTTAGAATCCTACTTACATAGACCCGCTCAGTAGTACTTGGACCTATTCCAAATCAGAGTGCCCCCCCCCCCCCCCCCCCAAATATACATGGAGTTTCCCTCTCCTTTTCTTTATTTGTGTCTTTAATAGTTAACCTGTAATCTGGCTTAACCGGATACTATTCAAACCAACTCTTAGTCCTGGTGCAAACTTGTAAAATGTTTTTATTTGAAATGTTCTGATGTACGACCTACTTGTTATTTACGCCATGTTATTTATAGCATTTTGACTTGTTATATATTCAAGATGTTTCCCCGCACCCACGCCTCTATTACTAGCACAATTGTGCTCCAAACATGCGCTATATACTAATTATGTCTACACTCTTTCATCTTCCTTCCATGGCGCTCCTCCCCCACTAACTCTCACACCTCCACTTCCAAAGAGATGGTGGTACGCGACACACTATTTCTCTTTTCTACAGGTCCTGCATCTCACCTCGAGATCAGAACCGCCTTGTTCTTACTTTCCCTTCTTCCTCATGTGTCTCCCCCTCACCACACCCAACTACTATTTTTGAATAGAGACTCAGGCCTTTTTTGTAGTGTAGAATATCCCTCACACTTCCATCCACCATGAACTTCAAAATTTTATCACTTAATGTCAACGGCCTCAACTCACCAAACAAGCGCACAATGGCCTCACAGTATTTCAAGCGGAAGAACCCAGACATAATTTTTCTGCAAGAAACGCATCTCAAAGTCCCGCACCCTACACTGGCCTCTAAATCATATCCGCACGCTTTTTACTCTTCTGCAGATGCTAAGCGCAGAGGTACAGTAATTCTAATTCACAACAGAGTCCCGCTGTCTGTAGACTCCCAGACATCTGACTCTCTTGGTAGGTATATCATCCTTAGAGGCACCCTAAACCAACGTCCCATAACTCTGGCTTCAGTATATGCTCCAAACGTGCAGCAGGGAAACTTCTATGCAGACTTTTTTCGGCAGCTGTCCTTACATGCAGGAGGTATGATTATCATTGGAGGGGATTTTAATACTATAATAGACCCAGTACTGGATAGGTCCAGTCAAACACATATATCTGTGGGTCATGTCGGGAAATCTAAAAAGCTGAAATTCCAACTGAAATCATTCAACTTGTATGACGCTTTGCAAGTGTTATATCCTTCTTCCAAAGCTTACACTCATTACTCAGCACCTCATGACCTATACTCAAGAATAGATTATTTTTTTGTTGACCATTTGACAACTCAGAGGTTGGGGGATGTTCGGGTCCTCCCGGTGTCCTGGTCTGATCATGATGCGGTCGAGCTGATTCTGCGCTTACCTCATTTCCCTCAGTCATGCCCTAAGTGGTGTCTAGATGAGTCTATACTCCTTAAGAAAGAGCATATCTCCCAGATTTCCCAAACTATCTCTGATTACATCTCCCATAATGCTTCCCCAGACATATCACAATCTGTCCTTTGGGAAGCCCATAAGGCCACTATACGGGGTACCCTCATCAAATTGACAGCACAGCAGAGGCGGAAAGAAAGAGAGTGTATTCTGGAGCTAGAACAACAGATACAATTAACTAAAACTCACCATCAAACTAATCTTAAAAAACGTTTATACTCCAAGCTCCTTTCTCTCAAAGGGCAACTAAATCAAATATTATCTAAGCGAGCAGCTAAAACTCTTCTATGGGTCGAGCAGAAATACTATGAAAAAGGAGATAAGGCGGATACGATCTTGGCTCGCAAACTCCGTGCCCGACGTACTCGAAATAGAATAATGTCGGTGAAGGATGCCGTGGGGTCCCTACTCTTTGACCCTCAAAAGATAGCGCAGCGCTTTAGGGATTACTACGCCTCGCTATATAACTTGCGTCCCACATCAGATGACCCAGCCCAGCTTAAGGCAAATATTAAAAACTACCTTCATTCTTGCCGATTACCTAAACTCACTAGAGCACAATTAGCATCCCTCAATGCAGATATTACGTCAGAGGAAATCTCCGATGCTATCAAAACTTTAAAGCGTCAGTCTGCCCCAGGCCCAGATGGATTTCCAGCTATTTATAACAAAAAATTCTCCCGCCAGCTAGTACCCATGCTCACGGGATTGATGGGATCGATTATGGAAGGAAGCAAATTTGATGGTGCCACCACCAGAGCAGGGATTGTGGTGATACCCAAACCTGACAGAGACCCCACTGAGGTAGGTAGTTACAGACCCATATCACTTCTTAATGTAGATTTAAAGCTTTTTGCTAAAATACTTGCCAATAGATTGGGTCGTGTTCTCCCCTCATTGGTCCACCCTGATCAAGTGGGTTTTGTTCCGGGTAGACAAGCCTCAGATAACACCAGAAGAATAATAAATTTAATTCATTTGGCTAATCGCACGTCTCTCCCTGCTCTGGTGGTCGCTTTAGATGCTGAGAAAGCTTGTGTTAGAGTGGCCTGGCCCTTCATGCAGCAAACCTTAGTGAGCATGGGGATTCAGGGAGCTTTTTGTAAGGGAATCTCCGCATTATACCATAACCCCACAGCATCGGTTTTAGCTAATGGTCTCACCTCCTCTCCCTTTAGTATAAATAATGGCACCCGTCAAGGTTGTCCTTTATCTCCTCTACTTTTCGCTCTAATTATGGAGCCCTTGGCAGCAAGGGTTAGAAATAATCCGGACATCACAGGCATCCCCACGAGTACTAGGGACCATAAGATTGCATTATATGCGGATGATGTCATACTTACCCTCTCTAGGCCACATATTTCCCTGCACAGCCTTTTTAAGGAAATTGCGTCCTATAGCTCACTCTCGAAATATAAAATAAATGCCGATAAATCGGAAATCTTTGACTTAAACATTCCACAGCATATTATTCAATCGCTTAAGGCCAATTTTAATTTTAGATGGTAACATAGTAAGATTAAATATTTGGGAATCTATTTAACTAAAAGCTACCCCTCATTATACGCAGCTAATTTTCCCAGACTCCTCAACACAATTAGAAATGACCTATCCCAATGGAATAAATTTCACATTTCATGGATAGACCGAATGGCCTCTATCAAAATGAATGTTTTACCTAGATTATTGTATCTATGGCAGACTCTCCCAATTCAGGTTCCCTCACATATCCTTAAGCATCTACAGCAGATGATTTCCAAATTTGTTTGGGCAGGTCGTAAGCCTAGGGTACGAATGTGTATCCTTTTTAAGCACCAGACTGCTGGTGGCCTAGGACTCCTAAACATATTAAAGTATTATCAAGCTACACATATGTCCCAATGTATTCTCTGGCATTCCCCTACTTATAGTAGAGTGTGGACTCATATTGAATCAGATATATTACAGTTATACTCCCCATACTCCTTGCTTTGGATCTCACCCCAACATAGGACAAGGCGCCTAGCCCAACTTCCTACAGCCCGTTTTTCTGTTTCAATCTGGGAACAAGTGACTAGATCCTATAAAATGTTATCTGAATACCCACTTCTTGTCCCGCTTTGGAACAATAAAAAATTTGAACCTGGCCTAGATCACAAAACATTTCATCACTGGACCTCTCACAACCTCCTCTTTGCCTGGGATCTGGCTCCAATGAGGGTTTTCCCTACATTTTCAGAATTGCAAAATACACTAGGTCTGCCGCAAATTTACTTTTATCAATATTTACAGCTTAGGCATTTTTATCGATCCCTAAGGACTCCTCCCCCGTCAGACCGATGTTCGCCCTTAGAGTCTCTATGTCGCACATCAACCATTACTGGAGGCTTAATATCCACTGTTTACCAGCTGATCAATGGCTTTGGTCAGCCAGATAAGGAACCGCACGAACTAGCTTGGGAGTGGGACACTGGTGTCAGAGATGACCTAAATGGGTCCTTTCTCCTGAACACCGGCTGCTATGTGTTGTGGGTATAGATCAATAGAGAGACAGAAAAGTTCAGATATCAGGCTGAAGCTCAATCTGGTTCTGACCAGCCCTTAGTCAGAGTAACTTTATTTATACATAGAAAAACAGGAAAGAAGATAAGAATACAAGGTTTGTGAAAGCAGCTTGTACATATCAGCAGTTTGTGGTCATGCCAAAAAGCAGATGTCCTTATCTCAGTCACGTAGGCCTCAGGTGGGGATTTGTGGGGTGTGGGTTCCTGGAACAGAAGTTGCTTGATGTGCACATTTTCTTGAGAAGAAACATGTTGAAAGAAGCAGAAGATAAGATAGCATAAGTCATATGATGTCTGAAATAGCCTGCAGCTCTGCAGACTATTTTACACACATACAGCATGTCAATTATACAAAATGCATTATTCAAAAGCTCATAACATTGATGTCTCTTAGATAAACCCCTCTTTTTATCATTTTTATAATTGTCCTGCCTATCCGTTTGGTGTACACAAAGCATTCCTGCACCTGACCTACTTCACTCAATGGAACCTCTTCTAGGCCCTAGAGAATGGTAAAGATACATTCAATCAAGTCTATAGTTTATGTACACCGTTCTAAGGGGGGGAAAGGTTGGGGGGGAGAAAGTTTGATGGTGTCTTTTTAGAGCTTAGTGAGAGCAAGGTGAACCTCTGATTCTGGTTCAGGTTTCTTTATGCTTGCAAGCTTTCTATTGAATACAAATTTATTTTTGCAATTTTTCAAGCAACACTGGAAAAAACATAGGCTTAATTTAAAACAAACATACAGTATTAGCAGAAGAGCACATATCTTGGCTATCCATATCAAAATACCAGAGATCCATGTGAAAATACCTTTACCCCAATTGCCTGGGTTTAGCCATGAGAAAACTGATGTCCACCAGCTGTCGTTTACTGTATCGGGATCAAAATTGTCTTTTCTGAACTTTTCCTTTAGTTCTTTAGCCTCAGTCATATACCTGTCTATTGTCTCCTCTGGGTTATCAGTGTCATTTGTGATGAAATTACAACAATGTATACCATACTCGGTTTCCAGTGTGAGGCAATACCCTTCAGTTTGGACAGTGATATAGTCTAATACTAATTGGTGCTGGATTAGTTGTGTTTTAAGGGCCTGTAATTCCTTCCCTACATACCTGAAGGATTTATCATAGATTTCTGTTATATTGTCTAAAAGTCCTGCAACCTTTATTATCATATTGTAGTTTGCCATGTACCCCCATGACCCTATTGAGATGATGTTGCCAAATCCAATGCCCACATTGTGCCCTTTGGACTTTGCTATGAGGGGGATGTGTTTATTGTCTACTGTCTTGATTTCTCTCTTATCGAGCCTATGATCCCTTCCACTCTTCAATACCTTACTCAGATTATAGTGAGATATAACATAAAATTCAGGGACCAACCAGGCTAAGTAGCATACCCCAACTGAATTTGGTGGGAGCTACCTATATGCATTCTGCCCACATACATAATAGATATCATCTGGCAATAGGTAAGGGATGTCGTAGAATAGGCACAACGTAGATACCTGCAGTCCCAAATGGCATGAGGTATCGTTCTCTTCTTGATTGCTATCGAAAGGGGGCAATGTCCCATTCCAAGTGTGATTATATTGACCATATTGACAGTTAATACAGTTAGAACTTCTTATATTGTAGATAATTCTGTTGCTTATTTTATTTGGGGAACACTGGGCGGAGCATTAGGGTAGGTAAGGCTGAGCGAAATTCACCATAACCCGGCACCTAGATTTAGGGATTGCTCCTAGTGGGAAACTTTTATTATGGTATCTGATACATATTTGGCCATGGGGGGTCCATATTGATTCATTAATGATTCGATTGGATTATATTCCCTTATTGAAACAGTAGTCTGGTCTTATCGTATTAGGGCCTAACTTGACCGTAGGATACCTTGTGGTGTTATATTTGGGGCTGACCATACGTCCACAGGTGAGATTTCTTTCCCTGAGCTTAGTTAATTCCTCAGTGCTCAAAGGTATAGGGACTAGGGCCATATTTTTACCGTTTGACGGAGTACGGGAACATACCCAGCAATTACTGGTGTTAGTCACCTGGCCAACAGTTTCATGGAAATGTAATACAGTATTTCCTAGTTCTTGCAAGGAAGAAAAAATCAAAGGGACACATGAGAGAAAAACACAAAGAACCATACTCCCCTTCATGGTTTATCTTGGGTTACTGTGGCCTTTTTACAGTAACTGGCATGAATCCACAGATCCTTCCCTTCGAGTTTCACTGAGGTGGGAGTAGTCAACAGTACTTGGTATGGTCCCTCAAATCGTGGTTCCAGAGCCTTTCTCACGAGTCTTTTTACGAAGACTTAGTCTCCTGGCACCAGGGCATGTGTTCCAGTGCAGTCTTCTGGATCTGGGATTGAAGAGAAAACTTGAGAATGTATGTTAGTGAGGGACTTCTGCAGTTCTTTCACATAATTAGTCAGTTCACCTTGGTGTTTCACTAGAGATTGAGGGAAATAACACCCTGTTTTTGGCGGCCCCCCAAACAGTATTTCATAGGGGCTTAGCCTATGTTTCTTATTAGGTGTTGTCCTGACTGAGTATAGGGCAAGGGGGAGGCATTGCAGCCAGGGCATCCCCGTGCTCTTCATGGCTTTCTGTATTTTGAGCTTGAGAGTGCCATTTAGCCTTTCTACCTTGCCACTACTCTGTGGGTGGTAGGGGGTATGGAATGCCTGACTGACCCCCAAATCTGACATGATGGACGTCATTTCCTCCCCGGTAAAGGTGGTACCTCTATCTGACTCAATTACCTCTGGGACCCCATATCTGCATACTACTTCAGAAAGTAGTTTCTTTGCTGTGTTTTTTGCTGTAGCCTTAGCTACTGGCCACGCCTCTGGCCAATTTGAAAATATATCCGTAGCCACTAAGACATATTCATATATTCCACATTTGGGCAGCTGAATATAATCTATTTGTATGCGTTGAAAGGGGTAGAGGGGCTTAGGGGTTACCCTGGGAGGTACTGTTACTGTGTGGCCAGGATTATTGGTGTTACAGATGGCACAGGCCTTTACCAGATTACTGGCAGCAGTGCTGAAGCCTGGTGCAATCCAGTGTCTAAAAACAGAGTTGATTATAGCATCCTTTGAGACATGAGTGGGTCCATGCACTATAGTGGCCATTGTGGGAAAAAGGACTCTGGGAGACAGTGTCTTTCTGTTGTGGCCCATATGCCTTTTGTGCATTCTGCACCCCTCTTTTTCCACTCTTCCCTCTCAGGCTCTGATGCCTGTTTCTGGAGGATTTTCAACATTTCCAGATCTATAGGGGATGTGAGAGGAGTGGCAGTTGCTAGATAGTGTTTTACCAGTGGTAAGTCTGCTGCGGCTCTCGCAGCCTGATCTGCCAGCCTGTTTCCTCTCACCTCCATAGTCTGATCTCTGGTGTGTGCTTTTACTTTCATGATTGCCACTTCTTTAGGCAGTTCCAATGCTGCAAACAACCTTAAAATGATATCTGCATTTTTAATAGGTTTACCATTGGAAGTCATAAAATGTCTATTTTTCCAACTGCTCTGATAATCATGTGCAACCCCAAAAGTGTATCTAGAGTCTGTGTAAATATTGGCTGTTTTGCCCTCCGCATGCTGGCATGCACTGATTAATGCTTCCAGCTCAGCCTGTTGTGCTGACAAACTTGGTGGGAGGGGTTGCTGAATCAATATTTCAGTCTCTGTTGTGACTGCATAACCTGTTTTGGGAGAGCCCTCCTCATAGTACCTGGACCCATCTACAAACAGGAGTAGATCAGGGTTGTTAAGAGGTGTTTCTTTGACATCACCAGGGGGTGTAGTTTCCTGGTCCATTAAGGCTAAACAATCATGATCACAAGAAAAAAATTTGTGTTGTGTTTCCTGCTTTGTCACAGCCTCAACACTTTCTGTACTGTCTGTGTCTGCAGCATCTATACTGTCACTCCCCTCTTTTATATCCATGCAACTTGGATGCAAATTTGCTGGATTTAAAACTGTGCATCTCTTCAGTGTAACATTTGAGGGTGTCAGTAGTGCCACTTCATATTTAGTTAATCTAGCCACTGAGATGTGTTTTGTTCTGGCTTGATTCAGTATTTCCATGACTGAGTGTGGTACCTGGATGGTGAGTGGGTTATCCAACACTATATCTGCAACTTTCTATAGCAATAAAGCAGCTGCTGCTACTGCCTTTATACATGTAGGAGCCCCTATTATGACAGAATCTAGCTTCTGGGAGTAGTATGCTAGTGGTCTTTGTTTGCCCCCATGGTCCTGCATTAACACCCCATGGGCATATCCTTTTTATTCATGGCAGAACAAATTAAAGTAGAGCTCAGAGTTGGGGAGCCCAAGGGCTGGGGCACTTGTGATTAATTCTTTAATCATTTCAAAGGCTGCTTGTTGTTCAGCTGTTAGGGTAATCGGGCCGGTGGTGTTTCCTTTTGTAGCAGTATAGAGGAGGTCAAAAAGTACTGAGGCGTTGATTAGCCACTCACGGCAGTACCCTGCGAGTCCTAAAAAAGCACGTAGCTGTCTTACTGCTGTGGGGGGAGGGAACTTTTGTATAGCAGTTTTTCTGCTATCTAGCAGGTGTTTAGCGCCTGCTGATATACAGTGACCTAAGAATTGGACTTGGGGTAGAGCTATTTGCAGTTTGTCCTTTGACACCTTGCAGTGGGCTTGTGCTAGGAATTCTAGCAAACTTTTAGTTTCCTTTAAACAGATTTGTCTGCTGTCAGTGCAAAGCAAAAGATCATCTACGTACTGTATTAGACACGTATTCTCGTGTGCTGGGACCCAGGAGGCTAGGACAGTGTGCAATGCTTCTGAGAAGGCGGACGGTGAAATTGCAGCTCCCTGCGGCTGCCTGGTCCAACAAAACTGGGCATCGTTTAATGTGAATGCAGTGCATTCTTGGCTGTCGGGGTGTAATGGTACAGAGAAGAATGCATTTGCCAAATCAATCACTGAAAAGCTGGTGGGTGAGGCTGGGATGTCATTGAGCAAAACGTGTGGGTTTGGGACAATGGGAACATCTATCACCATTCGTTTGTTAATTTCCCTTAGATCGTGCACAAGTCTAAATTGGGCTTTCCCATCGGCCGATCTCTTCTTAACGGGAAAGAGTGGAGAGTTCCAGGGGGAACGGCACCGCCTTAAAACCCCTGCTTTCTCGTACTCTTTTGCTTGTTCACTAATGGCTTCGTTTTGCTCTCCCTTAAGGGGATACTGTCTGCATGAGACAGGGACTGTACCATCTTTAAGCTTGATGTGAACAGGGGGAACTGTGAGTAGTCCAACATCAGTTTTACCTTTGGACCAAAGGGTGTCGGGTAAGGATTGGAAAATTTCTGGGAATGAGTCTCCATGAGGTTTTTATCAGGTTCTGTAACCCGTTGTACCATTGCTAGAGCTGCAAGTACTTTCGAGTTTCTTAATAAGGGGTCTGAGGGTTGTAAGTAAACCTTCCCATCTCTATATTTTATGGATGCTTGTATTTTGGAAAGTATGTCTGCTCCTAATAAATTAACAGGGCATCCAGCAGAGACTAAGAACTGAACATCAATTGTCTCTTCCTCACCAGGTATTTGTACTGGAATAGGGACGGTTTCTTGCAGACTCACGGCAGTACCATTGAGTCCCGTGGTGGTAATTGTTTTATCGGTCAGATATTGTTTGATAGCAGGGGTATGCATTATACATGAACGGCTTGCTCCAGTGTCAAGCAGGCAACGAGTTTCAATTTTTCCATCAAGCAATATGTCAATAAGAGCTTGAGGACCCATATATTTTACAACCCCTGCAGACACTAGAATGCCAATTTCCTATTCTGACTTTTGCTCCTTTTTCTTGAGCCACGCCTTGTATTTCTGACAATCTCTCTTCAAATGTCCCACTTGTTTACAGAAAAAACATGCCCCAGGCGCTGTAGCAGTCCCGGGGCCCCTCCTCTCTGCTGCAGTTTGGACAATGTAAATGGGAGCTTTTTTCTTTCTCTGATCTTCTCTATCCTCCATTGCCCTCAGTATATCCAACAACACTTCTATGTTTAAACTCCCTGCCTTGGATCTGTTTCTAAGCAGAGCCTCTCTCATTTCTAGCTTAAGGCCCATGAGAAAGGTATTTTTCAACAGCTGTACTTCACGGAGTTCAGCAGTGCGAAATCCCCCGTCAGTGTGTTAAATCAGGCAGCGGTCATACCATTTACGGCAGTCTTCACTGTTTTCTTGTTTAAGGGGGGTACCTACTGGGACCTTGCGCTGTTCTGCAGCCACCCATACACCCATTTTTGCCAGGAATGTATGTGCAGAGGCCAATGTCAGGGCATTTTCCCCTTCGGGACATTGTACATTATCTGAATTTTTAAAAACAGCGGTCCCACTTGGACCAATTACAATGTTGGCTAGTTCCTCTAGATCTGACCATGTACAATTGTAAATTCTGTTCATTCTTCTAAAGTAAGCAAGACACTGGGTGGGGTGTTTTCTGGGGTCTGGGCATTTGTCACATATGTCCCTTGTCTCACTCGGGGTCCAGGGTCTGTGCTGTGTAGTGGTGCGCATTCTAACATCAGGGGCATTTTTCACCTGCCCCTGGGTCCATCGTTGTGGAGGTGGTCACAGGGAACATGCCTTGGGGCGGGTCATATCGCTGGTCTGTAGCCTTTTGTGGCTGACCACAAAATGGACACACTTCAGAGTATGCCGGGACGCAACGATAACATTGTTTGCAGACGGTCCCATAGGGGAGGCCGACTCTAGCCTTGTCATTCAGGGAAATCTTATCAGGGTTATACGGTGGGGGTCCTGTAACAACAGGAAACACCCATTCTCCATAAAAATTGGGCCGTTGTGTGGGCCTTTGTCTTAAACTGGGACCTGTCTGACCGTCTATAAGGGGTCTTAAATCGGGGTACATTATTGGCCCCGACGGGGAGACGGGCAAGGGTGCATTGCTGGCTTGAACATTGTGGGCTGGTGGTAATACATTTTCTATTTCATCAGTGTCACTTAAATTTGTCAATTGTAAAGTATTATAATAGTCACTGTCATCCTCCAATTCTTCCGCTAATTTATACCATACTTGACACCTTTCAAAATAGCCTTTTTCTTTCAATATTCTCTCATTGTCTTTTATAAACTGTTTCCAAAATGGAACTTTCAGCTTACCGTCTTCAGACACTACTGCTGCTGTAAACAATTTCTTCATTCCTTTAGTGAGGTCTTTACCTCTATGTCTAGACACATACTGTATGGGGCTTAATCCCCCGTATTTCTGGGGCTTGTGCCCCGTTTTGGACCCTTTATTTCCCATCGGGAATTACCTTATGGTCCCTTTATGTGAATGAGAAAATGTTTCCTTCCTTACAGTAGTAAGTTTGCAGGAGGTTTCCCTTTCTGAATATTCCTGACAACTTTCAACAGAATCAAACAGAAAAAGACAATTATCCACAATACTGTTAAGCACTTCAAGGCTATGTCAATTTGCTCCAGATTTTGTGTTATGGTATTATTCATTTCATCTCATGTAAATTTGTAAAACGTGAAGGATTCAAGACATGACAATTATGACACACAAAACAACTCGTATGGTCACTAATATTGATTAATCAATCCCTACCTTGATACCCTCAATAGTATATGTTGCCAGAGTTCGGAGATCTCCGTCAATCAGACTAGGATACCCTCAAACTGGGACACTTCCTCCTTTCACAGAGACAGCACTTTAAGAGCAAAAATAAAGCTTTTTACTCACCAGCTGAATTTCGATGTCTGTCTGTGTGAAGAAGAAGAAGTCCCGATGTCGGGGGGTCTGATGTATTGGAGATCTCGGACAAGAGCCCCCACTGAAACTGTCAGAGATGACCTAAATGGGTCCTTTCTACTGAACTCCGGCTGCTATGTCTTGTGGGTATCGATCGATAGAGAGACAGGCAAGTTCAGATATCAGGCTGAAGCTCAATCTGGTTCTGACCAGCCCTTAGTCAGAGTAACTTTATTTATACATAGAAAAACAGGAAAGAAGGTAAGAATACAAGGTTTGTGAAAGCAGCTTGTACATATCAGCAGTTTGTGGTCATGCCAAAAAGCAGATGTCCTTATCTCAGTCACGTAGGCCTCAGGTGGGGGTTTGTGGGGTGTGGGTTCCTGGAACAGAAGTTGCTTGATGTGCACATTTTCTTGAGAAGAAACATGTTGAAAGAAGCAAAAGATAAGATAGCATAAGTCATATGATGTCTGAAATAGCCTGCAGCTCTGCAGACTATTTTACACACATACAGCATGTCAATTATACAAAATGCATTATTCAAAAGCTCATAACATTGATGTCTCTCACACTGGGGAGACCCTGACACCAAAAGAATGGTCAAAGATTAGAATTAATGTAGCTAAGACATCAATTGCGGTGAGAATAAAGGAAAATTCATGTAAAATTTATTACAGGTGGTATTTAGTCCCCTCCCGTCTACATGCTATCTTTCCTACATCCAGTGATCGATGTTGGAGGGGTTGCGGACTGCGGGGTACCCTGTTGCGCGTTTGGTGGAGCTGTCCTAGACTGCAATTTTACTGGCAGCAAATTCATAAGCTGATTGAATCTGTGACACAGATTAAGATGCCCGATTCCCCTCTTTACTCCCTCCTACCCAGACGGCTTCCTGACGTCGCCCGACCCGTACAAAAACTCATTGGTCATATGGTAAATGCAGCTAAATGTCTGATAGCCACTCACTGGAAAAATATTGCCCTCCCCTCGCTCTCAGCTACCATTAGTAAAATTTGGTCAATTTACAGAATGGAAAGCATTACAGCTGTCCTCAAAGATAAACCACAGAAATTCCAAAATACATGGTCTCCTTGGACGAGCCATTTCAATGCTGAACCCCCATTAACAACCATTTGACACTTATCCGCTCCCATAAATTATGATCATTAGAGGCTTGGAATGTCTTGTATTTTTAAATGGTAATCACAGACAATCTGATTACACCTCCATATAGCCAAGTCTATCGCTATTTTTCTTCTTTGCCACCTGATTTAAGGAACAATAGGTTATAAACTTCCCCCTCCTCTTTTTCTTCCCCTAATCCCTCTTTCCTCATTGTTTGTCTTCCCCCTTTCCCCATATAGCAAAAATAAAAACAACCCTCACTTTTTTACAGAAACATGCCAATTTTCTTTGTGCTGTACATGCTCCCATATATATGCATGTCTGTTATTTAAAGTGAATTGTTTCACATATTTGTCATATGATGTCTCATTTTCACTCCTGTGTTGTTTTGAAAAACTACAATAAAAATTTATTTAAAAAAAAAAAAAAGAAAACACAAGAAAGTTATTCTTAAACAACAAAGGAAACAAACATTTTCATTCCTTACCATCGGCCAACGAACAGGAAAGCAAACACAAGACAACATAAAACAAACAAGCACTAACAACAAAATATACATTTAAATGAGTTTCTTTCTGAACATGCACACTGATACTTACCACAGATTAACATTTGCCTTGCCTGGTCCTAATTTTCTAGCTTTCACTCTAATATTTTCTTTACAATCTTCCCTCAAATGTCCCTTCTTAAGGCAGTTAAAACACTTCAAAAATTTATGTTTCTTTCGTCCCTTATCGTCCCTTGATATGTAATCTTTCTAAAGCCTGGATATTCACCATCATTAGCCTATCACTCTGCGCCATTTCCCTTTTACATATGTTTTTATCATGTTCCACAGCAGACTCTATAATTTAATTTACCATGAGGCCTCTCCAATTAGGAAAAGAGGTTTGTACCCTGGTCTTTAAATCCTCCCTGAGACCATCCATTAGTACTGCAACAGTTACTTCCCTGTGTCCCACATTTTCCTTTATATCTGGTATCCCTGTGTACTTAGTCATGGCTGCCAGAGCCCTAGCAAAATAGTCAGCTGTAATCTCACTACCTTTTTGTTTGATAGTGAAAAAAATTCTCTAGTCCACTATCACTGGATAATATATAGCCAACTGTGAAATGATATGTCTAATATTTTCCTGATTATCATCCTCGGTTAAGTATTTATCCTCCTCCAACATACAATCCTTAATGAACTTTTGTATATCAATATCGAGAGGAAGACAGGCCCTAAACACCACTCGCCAATCTTTATTAGTAGGCTCATGTGTATTACCTAAATGTCTAATACATTTCTGACACTTGGCCAAATCTTTTCTTGGATCAGGGAAATCAGACATAATTGATAACAGTTCAGTCCTAGTCCATGAAAAATGCATTGCTACATGTTTTATGGGAACTACATCATTTTTGTTTGCCTTCCCATTGGGAACTGCTGTTACGCGGACAGGATGTAAACCTACCAAATCACTACATTTTGGACTACTTGCTGGAATTACTGTTGCAATACAATGAATGTCCCTCTTTCTATTAATTTCTATATTATTCTCTCCCATTTCAGCCACTGCCCCTGGTAGTGGAACCGTTCCCCTTCCTTGTTCGTGTGATGCCTGTTGCATGTTACTGGCATGGGCAATGGCTGAAATGACGGTGGGTACATTTTCTTTTTCTGAAACATTACTCTCATCATAATCGGCTGTACTTACCAACCCAACCCAATTTGGCCGCGAGGGCGCGCATGCGCTCAGTTCTCCATGCTCTGCAACGTGCACTTCCGTTGTGTGCGCGCTTTGCACCGCGCCTACTTCCGCTGAGCACGCGCTCCCTTGCCACGTGTACCCTTCTGGTTGCTACAATTTTAAACAGACATCATGTTCAATTCTCGTTTTTGTTGATCGTTTTTTTAATCAACCGCATTTTATCTCTAACATTATTTAACAGCTCTGACTCGAAACTACTGATGTTTGGGAAATGTTTCACACACTCCCGGGTCATCTTGACCCATTTGGCGCAGTACGCTGTTGCGTACGCACCATATTAATTATGCATAACATACTTTGCTGAACCAATCGGCCATTCCTTAGGCAGTACAAAATTGGCCATCTCTTCTTGGCTGTGGACGATTTCAACAGGTACGTCCCCTCAACTCCACATCACTGAGTACCACTGAACAATAACACACGATTGTCAACGTACTCAATGGAGTACCCAACTTCCCAATACCCTGCCTTTCCTAGTTTGAGTACTTTACAACTGTTAGCACCCGATACTTATTATGAATATCAGTGGTTGCAGCGTATTTCCTCCCACATCTCCCAAGTCACAATCACGGCTGCACAATCAACCATGCGGTCCGATCGCACCGCCTACAGATACTAATTATCGGTAAGCTTTGCAATTACAAGTGGGAATGCCGCAAAAACCTGTTATTTTTGCTTCGAGTATACCTGCCATGTATACTCTGTGGCGTCTCTTTTTCCCCTGATCTTTGTTAGAACAGAACGCCACTCACACAAAGGTTTCTTTATATCCTGTCCGCCCTTCAAACAGAACCTTTGTTTTCAGGTCACCTTTTTACTGTGTCTCGTCAGACACACCTGAACAAAATCCCTGTCTCTTTTCAACAGTACATAAACTCTTCTCTGATCTGCCTCTTTTAAACAGTATAAGAACTCTTCTCTTATATGTCTCTTTTCAACAGTTTACAAACTCTTCTCTTATCTGTCTCTTTTCAACAGTAAATAAACTCTTGTTTTTATGCCTACCATTCACATACACATACAACATTTTGTTTTCTGCGCAGAAAATACATCTCCCAAACAATAGTAATATCTTTTCAGAGGCTTTAGCAAGTCATTATACTATACATATAACAAACTATCAAAATGACTGTTTAAACACGTGGCAATATCACCGGAAGTACACATACTCAATGCAGGCATTACACATGCGCTATGCAATACAATACATTTCAAACGCAAAACGACAATACAAAGAAACAGTTTTCTTACTTGTCCCTAGTTTCAAGTTAGCGCTCCTTTAGATTATGCAAAAATGGACATTCGGTTCCACAACACAGAATGATGAACAGGTTTAAAACACATTACGTTCTTAGCCGTATATGACGCGTCAATCCACCCTTTGTTGAGGAACCGAAATCCGTATGCTTTGCGTAATGTCCAGTAGATTAACATCCAGCTGCGAGCCCCCAAATTATTAAAGTATTTTTTTCATTTTCCAATAAGTATTGTCTAAGCGAAGATAATCCTCAGCAAGGTTCAACAAAGAACACGCTACCACGCTGTTCTCGTCACTTTCACGGTTTGTGGCTGCTGGTGTCTTTAGATCAACTGCTGCTTGTCTGGATCCTGGAATGTTGGAGGCCCTACATTTCCCTATGGAAGTCCCGGGACTCGGTGCATCAGTCCCGGGACTTCCATAGGGAAAACCGTGAAAGTGACGAGAACAGCTTGGTAGCGTGTTCTTTGTTGAACCTTGCTGAGGATTATCTTCCTAAAGACTCAGTGACCTGTATCTCTGGCAACGAGGTAGCGTGATAGTTATTGGATCCTGCTGTCCTGTTCCAGCTTAAAGATACCCAGATAAGCATATATCTTAATCTTTAATGTAAGTGTACATCTGTATTTTACTCTGCAATAAATATGTAATCATTTGGTATTACACTATGAGAACCTTTTTTCTTCATATAAACATGGTTATTACTGAGGATATATGAAGTGCCTGTCTGTGATCCTGTAAATGTTGAGCAACAACACTCCACCAGCCTGAAGGGGAATCAAAGTTATTCTAATCTATGAAGGGACCAACTATACCTACAGATAAGCTTTAAAGTTATTTTATCTGGTACGCATATTGGTATGGTGCTGGTGGTCTTGGAAATATTTCCTCCTGTGTGTGTGTTTTTTTCCTTACTGATTCACTCCTAACACCTGAGTGCCTATATCCACTTGGTGATCTAAAATTCTGGCTTGTGGTACACCTATCTGTATTGTTGAATACAGTATTATACTATGTGGCGCCCCCTCCTACTTATTTTGTTTTAGATTTATTCCAGTCCACCATCTGGCTTTGTGGGAATTTTGGCAGCCTCCTGAACATAGGATACCTACTTCTTCCAAAGGACAATATTTGAATTGGAACTTGTTTATCTTCACAGAGTTACGCGCTGCACTATCTATTGTAATTGTTTATATATATATATATATATATATATATATATATATAACTATAAACCAAATACCTTCTGCTTATAAACAACTGTGGAATTCAACCATTATGAATATGAAATATATGAATAAATGAATGTGAGAGTGTGAGTGTATGCGTACATGTTTTATCTTGCGATCGCGCCAAGCCACGTGTTATGTGGTGTACTGATCGCAATCGCACGGTAAAACAATATTAACCAATATACTTTCGTTCATCCAATCCAATCCAAAATACGGCTTTGACAATACACATATGTGAAGGATGGACCTCCTATTCCACCCTGTCTGTTGTGTTGCTGGGGACCGGCTGGGCATGCCTTGCTACTGTCTCTTTTCTTTATCCCAAATTGTGCCACTTTAACCGCAGCAGGCAGTGCCTGCTACCACCACTAAGCTCTTTCACCGGCACCTAGAACAGGTTCCTTCTGGGTAACTTTCACTGCTAGTGTGCCCCCTTGCTGGGCACCTGAACTGCTACCCCTGACCTCTTGGCTTCATATCAGGGTTGCTGAGGATGGTTCACCCTGGCCTATCCCACTGTCCAGAGCTGCAAGGTAGCAACATAGCAGGACCAGACTTGGATTAAAAATCAGCCCTGGCATTTAAAGTACACAGGCCCACCAGGAAGGAAACTATGTGCCGCCGCTCAGCGCCGGCGCTGATAAGGGCATGACCACATTGTGTTGTGGCCAACATGGGGCATTGATACATACATTTTAATAAAATATTACATTTATCACGCCCTCCCAGCCACATCACGCCATCCTACCAGGCAGATTATGACACCGCCATCCCACTGTACTTATCTATGCTTCTGGTGCTGCTGATATCCATCAGGGTGGGAACTTACAGTAGAGTGAACAGGGAAGCTCATTGTCTCACGAGATTACCCAATCTTGTGATACCAAGAGCTTTTCGGCTTGCTCTGCAGTCTGTGTCCTATCCGGAGACTGGGAGCAGCTATCAGTTCCCATCCCCTAAAGAGAGGTGGATTAAGGCTCAGGGAGCCCAGGGTAATTAAGACAGCAGGGCCCCTATTATGTTACATGGTTATCGTTTTAGACAAATACACAGGCACTACTGTTAGAAGTAGACAGCTCTGCCTTCACAAGCAGAATGTTGTGAAGCGGGACATACCTCCCAACTGTCCTTGCAGTCGGACCAAATCCTGACTAAGTAAGACAGTCTCCCAAATTCTGGACTGCCCCACCACATTCAGGACAGTTGGCAGACTGTCCTGCTCTCTCCTACCTGTCTTGGTCACTTTCACCACTTCTAGCAGTTGAATTCTTTAGCTCTGTTCCTTCTTATCTTGATCCTGGAATATTGGATGCCCTATTTTGAAAAACAATGGGTACATGAGATTTAGAAAACTCCTATCAGCGCCGGTGTTAAAACAATAGCACTCACGTTTTAAAATTAGGCCTCCCTCCAGTCCCCACAATAATAATATTCATATTTTATAAGTAGAACTATTTCCCTTTAACCAGCTCCAACATTAAATTATCAGTATACCCATTTACTCAAAACATATTTCCCTCCCTCCAAACAGTCCCAGCAATAAATAAAATAGCATTAAAGTTTAATAAATATAACCATTTTCCACAACCATCCCCAGCAATAAATAATTCATATTCACATGTAATAAATAGCCCTCCTCCCCAAAATCAACCTCATATCTCAATTGATAGCCCTAAACCACCCCAGCATTAAATTAAATTAAAGGTTCCTTCACCTCACCTTAAATAATTAGCCCCCATCTACACTCCACCAATATATAGCCTACCTCCCTCACTATATTAAGATCCTTCCTCACCTCACATATTATATTAAAATACTGCACGCACACACGCACACTATATTTAAAATATTGCAGACACACACGCACACTATATGGACATGGCCAAAAATACACAAGCTCACTATATGAACATGGCCAAACACACACTATGTTAACATGGGGTCACACACACACACACACACACACACACACACACACCATATTAACATGGTGACATACTACATTAACATGGGTTCACTAACGCACACACTACATTAACAAGACCATTCACTATAATAACATGGGGCCACACACACACACACACACACACACACACACACACACACACACACACACACACACACTATATTAACATGGGGCCCCACACGCACACTATTTTAACATGGGGCCACACACACACTATAAATAAAATACTGCGCGCACACATGCACACTATTTTTAAAATATTGTGGACACACACGTACACTATATGAACATGGCCAAACACACACACGCACACTATATGAACATGGCCAAACACACACAAGAACACCATATGAACATAGCAAACACACACTATATTAACATGGCCACACACTATATTAACATGCGGCTACACACACACACACACACACACACACACACACACACACTACATTAACATGGCCACACACTATATTAACATGGGGCCACACACACACACACACACACACACACACTATGTCAACATGGACACACACACACACACTATGTCAATATGGACACAAACACACTCACTATATTAACATGGGGACACACACACAATATTAACATGTGGACACACACAGACACACTTACCTTGTTACATCCGATCCAGCCATCCGCATGACAGCCAGAGCAGCAGCACCTCCTTCCTGCGCACTTCTCAGCGAACGGAAAATCAGTGACGTGTCGCCTATGCAACTAATCACATGGGACGGCACCACGTGACAGGTGACGTCCCATGTGATTACTTGCATTGGGTGCACATCACTGAGTCTCTGTCTGCCGAGCAGAGCGCAGGGAGGTGCTGCAGCTCGGGCGGCCTTGTGGACCGGCCCATCTAGCTATCGGCCCTTCTGGTATTTGCCAGAAGTGCCAGATGGCCAGTCCGGCCTTGACGCAGAGTATCGGTACTGGAATGCTGGGTCCCAACCTCAGAACATCTGGATAACGGATTAGATTGTCTAATCTGTAGGTCACAGGAATTGCCGCAGGTAAGTAGGTGTCAAAACAGGATCTTGGAGCAGTAATGTTTTATTAGCTCAAGTATTCCTAATAACAGTTACAGATATTAAAATACTACATTGTCAAATAGAGCTCCTTTTTATACAGATTCTGACACAAGTCCTGGCAGGGGATAAACCAGCCCCCTATTCCGACCAGACACCAAATTGTCTGATATCACATCAGATGATTTAACATCAGGATGTGATATTTCTCTAGACGTGAAGTTAATGCAATTTACATTAAAATTTAGCATAAAATTCACAGCAATATGTGATATCCTACATAACTTGCATCCTGAGTTTACATTGTTCAGATGGGTTCCTGTCTCTCTAACAAGAAGTGACAACATGTAACAACCTCTTGCTGGGCCTTCAGGTTAAACCATGTTTTTGTCACTTCTGCGATGAAAAGACTTACTTAGCATTTCCTGCTTTCAGCAAACAAGACTTTCTCTGACCTGGCATAATATATTAGAAATCAATACATTTCCTATACCAAAATACACACAATATGAAAAAATACCAGTACATTTTAAATGAAATACAGTGGTGCCCTGAACCCTTAATTAAAGTAAATATCTAAAATAAGTTATTTATAAGTGATCCACCCACACAATAATGCACTGATGCTCTGGTGTATACACTTAGACTGGGCCAAGGATTAAAAAGTACAATAAACTGTGAGAAACAGGTGATGGATAAAAAGTCCTCAGTCCAGTGGGTCCCCGTTTCATCATAGTTCCTTTATGGATTCAGAAATCATTTGGATAAAGCCAATTATACAGGTAAACATTGCAAATAACAATAGCAAGAACCATCATTATAACTCAAAATATTCAACAATTATCACCCCACAGCATTCTCCAGTACCCCAGTGATACAGCTCTCCATCTGTGAGCACGGCCAAATCTTCACTCCTATACCAAATGTTAAAGTCCTATTTTATTGTCTCCTTGCTTTTGGCAGGATCACAGATTCCCGGAAGCTTTTTCTGTTGTTTCTGTACAGCGATCACTATTCAAATACTTTCAACGCCATAACCCCTAGGTAGCTACTCTTACCCCCAGCTGGCACCCCCAATTGGCTGTCTTTGGAGAGTGACCAGAACATCATTGGCTTAGCAGTGTTTGTCTCCAATGTATGATGCTCCCTGGAATACCTGTGATGCTGGCTCCAGGTTGTCTACTGGGGAAGAGGAAAAATAATTTGTCTTTACATTTCCATACGTAAGAACTTCACCACTTCAATATGTAATTGCCCTGTTCTCTTCCCTTGTTCACTTGTTCCAAGTGAGCGGCCTACAGAAAAGGGGTTGACGTGATTGTCCAATAAAGGTGTAATAGCATGTAAATTCTGTATTGTTTTCTTAAATCACTTTCTGTTCTGCTGATCAATGGTCAACCCGTTTTCAGTACACACATAAAAAGATGCAGACCGGTGACTAATGGAGAAGTTTGTAGCTGTATTTCCCTCTTGAAGTGGTAGCAGGTGTCTGACTTATAAGGGAAACTCATCAGCTCTTTTGGTCTCCAGTACCACCTTAATGCCGATGACACCCAACTCTACCTTTCCTCTCCCAATCTCTCTTCCTCCCTCCTCTCCAGGGTGTCTGCCTGCCTCTCTGCCATCTCCTCCTGGGTGTCCTCTAGATTCCTCAAACTTAATCTCGCTAAAACCAAACTTATTTTTTTTCCTCCCGCTCATTCCCCCTCCCCTTCCGACCTTTCTATCTCTGTTCTCAACTCCTCTATTTCCCTTGTTCCTCAACTTCGCTGCCTCGGTGTCATCCTTGACTCCTCTCTCTCTTTTGCTCCTCACATTCTCTCTCTCGCCAAATCCTGCCGCTTCCAGCTGCGGAATATCGCACGCATTCGGCCCTTCCTCTCCCAAGATGCCACTAAGGCTCTTGTCCACGCTCTTATCATCTCCCGCTTGGACCACTGCAACCTCCTCCCTACCGGCCTCCCCCGCACTCATCTCGCTCCCCTTCGCTCTGTACTCAATGCAGCCGCTCGGCTCATTTTCCTTTCTCGCCGCTCCTCTTCTGTCTCCCCCCTATACCAATCCCTTCACTGGCTCCCCTTCCCCTACAGAATATTGTTCAAGCTCCTCACACTTACTTTTAAGGCCCTCTCCAACTACACTGCTCCCTACATCTCAAACCTCATTTCCATCCACGCTCCATCCCGCCCTCTGCGTTCGGCTAATGACCGTCGCCTCACCTCCCCCCTGGTTACCTCCTCCCATGCTCGCATCCAAGACTTCTCCCACGCTGTCCCCCTCCACTGGAACCAGCTCCTCTGCTCCATCAGAACATCCCCCAACTTGTCCAGCTTCAAACAGGCCTTAAAAACCCACCTCTTCCTCAAAGCCTTCCAGTCCCCCACCTAACCGACCTCCTTCCAGCCTCCCACCTACCGCCCTCCCTATCCTGCCCTCCTCCTGCCTCCCTCCTCGTCATTCTCCTCTCCCCCCTCTCCCTCTCTGTGTTCTCCTCCTTTTCTCCTCCTACCCTTGTGTCTCTGTCTGTCCTACCCTCCCCTTAGATTGTACGCTCCTTCGAGCAGGGCCTCCTCTCCTCCTGTTCTCCACCACCTTAACTCTGCTCTCCAGCTCCCTGTCTCCTCCGTGAGGTCCTCCTGCCCTTCTGCCCCTCTAGCTTCACAGCTGGGGGCTCTAACCTTTCATCTAGCTGTACTTTGAGCTTCTGAGTTACTGTGCTTTTTGTTAACTGTACCGTGCTGCCTCACCCTGTATCGTGTTTCTGTATGTCCCTGTACGGCGCTACGGATACCTAGTGGCGCCTTATAAATAAAAATTAATAATAAAAATAATAATTATATATATATATATATATATATATATATATATATATATATATATATATATATTGGCAAAAAACAGGGATACTCTGCACTCTCCAAACACATAACTAATGCTGTACTAAATTATTTTCTATATTACAAACAGGAAATGTTAGTTCCACATATTGCAATATATGTTAAGCTGACCAACTCTCGCCAAAGTCTTCCCATTCTGGTCAGTCCTATTTTATGCTATGCTATTTTATCTGGGCTTAAGGCTTACCTGCACACAGCTTTTAAATGCAAGTCTTTCCCAAGCACTAGCAACCATGGGAGACCTGGGACTCACCTGACACAAGTTGGAATTAATTAATGTAAAGAATGGGTTGCAAGAGTCATGGGACTTACATTGTATAAACAAAAACAGACATAGATCCTCTGCACTCTCCATGTACAGACTGGGGTGCAAGAGGGGGTTGCCAACATTGTATTGACAATTTATACAATGTGGGCAACCCCCTCTTCCACCCCAGTCTGTTTTTGTATATATATATATATATATATATATATATATATATATATATATATATATACCGTATATAAGCCGAGTTTTTCAGCATACTTTTGTATGCTGAAAAAGGGCACTCGGCTTATACACTGGTGAACTTACCTGGTGTCCGGTCCCTCGGCTTCAACTTCTGCATATGCGTTCCAACACAGGAAGTTCGGCATTTGGAACGCAAACTTGCGTTCCAAATGCCGAACTTCCTGTTGTTGGAACGCATATGCGTTCCACTGCCGGGTAAGTGAAACTCTCTCTCTCTCTCTCTCTCTCTCTCAAGACTGTGCGGAGAAATTGTTTGACCTGGTGGATAGTTTTGCTGAAAGCAACAAACGAAAAGTAGCAGTGTGGCCTTTGCAAATAATTTTACTCGTTCTGTGCCCAGAAATTATCCAGGACATTTCTAAGGAAGTTGTAGACGAAAACAAAATGAACAAGGTGAGAACCTGATACGTGGGAGGGATTTGCAGCATAGTTAACTTTCATGGTAAGATGGCGTTTTAGCCAATTGTCCCCATGCTTTTAGGCAGTTTATGTGGAAATAATCTGTCTGAATATAACATTTATATTAGGTTAACATGGTAAGTCATCCAATGTTAAGTTGTAGCTTTACATTTTTGACATATTCCTGGGTAAACATTACACATATAGGAAAATTGTAAGGTGTTACTCCAAAGCAAACGTGCCCTTTGTGACCTCCCACCTCAATCTGCCATGGTGGCTCACAGGGCTGAGGAATTCAATTGGTCCATAATACTTCTGTAGAATTCTGTTCTAGAACTGTTTTAGGATTATAGTACTGTACAGGGCGCTCTCTCTCTCTCTCTCTCTCTCTCTCTCTCTCTCAGTGCAATTACATAATGAACAAACAATACAACCACCATGTTCATACATTTATATCCCTACCCCTTTATTTAGGTTAGGTTGTACCCAATGCCAATGATTTTATAATCATTTATAAATGTTCCTTGTCATCTACTGTTATTTATGGTTTAGCTAAAAATGATTTCATAGATTGAACCTATCATTTTTATTTAGGTTTTTAAATTAGCGCTCTTTTCCACCCTAGGCTTATACTCGAGTCAATACGTTTTCCCAGTTTTATGTAGTAAAATTAGGTGCCTCGGCTTATATTCGGGTCGACTTATACTCGAGTATATACGGTATATATATATATATAAATATATACATAAAATAATGTTGAATGAAGCCTGAGACCTCCTGTTTTGTATCCGTAAATTCTGGAAGCACTGCCAAGAACCAGTAAGCTGTGCATTTGACATTCAGAAAGAGGATAATCATAATCAAAGTCTTTAAGTACAGGCTGCTTGTGCATTTAAACCCTTGGTGTATTTTCTACCTACAAATGGGTAAATAACTACCCATTCTTCCGTTCACAGGAATGTCTGTTCAGGGTACCCAGGTGTTTTATCAGTGTACATTTTCTCATTTACTTTAATAGGCGTTTAGGCTCTTTTACAGTGAACATTTCATAACACTATACAAAATTACTTTGATTATGACCCATGGTAAAATGTTATAATCTGAGCAGCAGCATTATTAATGATGAGAGGAGATTCCCTGAGATTTACTCCTTATTGATTAATGCCAATACTCTGCTCTCATCACAGAAAAGTGTGGGGAAGAGTCTCCGAGTTAGGCATGAATACCTACCAGCTAACATGACCATGAGTTTAAAAGTGACAAGACAATGGTAAGTAGACAATGGTAAGTAGAGGCAGGGAAGTCAAAAACTCCTCTAGAAGGTTACTAATGAGGATAATTTTGCACTCTAACTTTTGGGAGCCGCTAACACTAAAGACTTCCCGAGTGATGTCTGACAGTCCATCAGGAGTTATAACCTCCAACAAGCTTGAAAGCAAATTGATCCCGAATATGTACGTTGCATCACCCTTTAAGCCCCTCTTCTGGGTCTCTTGGTCCAGAAGGGGATGGGAACAAGTGGAGACATTTGTCCCAGTATGAGGGTTGGAGGGCACTATCTTGCGGAGAGTACCAGTAAGTTTGTTGTGTCCTCACGTGCCCAAGGGCTCCCTGAAGTCTGTAGTAGTGAATGATTAAACAATGGAGCCAGCAATTGTCACACAATTCAATATAATCTAAGAAAATGTCTCTAAATCCAAGATAATCATAAAATGAACCCGTTATTGTTTTTTCTATCTAGAAATGCTAACCTGCAGCCTGGGATTTTTGGCTCCTGGAATCTGGCCGTTAGTGTCCAAAATACTGCAGTTCATACTATAAGCAATACGTCACTGTACCCGTGTAATGTGCTACAAAACAAGACTAAATACAATAGTAAGTGACCATGCTGCTTTAAGCTAGGTACACACTACAGATTTTTCCACCAACTTTTTATGCCAATCGATTTTACATGTGATCGATGTTCCGATCGCTTGGTTCATGGACTGCATACACACTAGCCTTGTTTAGGACAATAAAGGGAAGAGCGGACGTCCCTTTAGCGACTTTTTACAGCCATGTTGTGGTGAGCAATAACTGTAATTTCGTACTCACTGTTGTGGATCGGTCGGAAGTTTATACACACTTCACAACGGAAACGAGATTGGAACGGAAATGTAAAACGGTACAACTAACCAAATGAGGCGTTAATCGTCCATTTGGGCAGACTTTCGACCATTGTGTCACTGCACACACTGACCCGACTTTTGAACGAGCGGTAGTATGTCGGCTGATTGAGCCGATTATTGGATGAAAACCGTGTAGTGTGTACCCAGCTTTAGAACTGAATATATAGCACTGTGATACTGCAACCCCTTTGTACTCCATATGGCAAGATCTATGGTACTTTATTACTGATGAGAGAGGGTCCCTAGGAGGGACAACCTTTCCTGACCCTACTCTCATATAAAAATATAGAACTACAAGTGTTGGCAAAAGAGGATGTCAAGTTGCCTTTGTTTTTCAATGTGCCCAGCACCCTGCTCTTGCCACACCAGCGTCTCTTCACAATAAAGATGGCAATTTAGTTCCTAGACAAGAGTGCCATAAAGTTGTTTGGATTGGGAGCAGAGACAATCTGCCTGTGCTAACCACCTGGGTGTACAAGAGTCCTGATCCTCTTTATGTCGTTCAATATGCAGCCTGCTCTGTACGGATTGTGACAAAGAGCATCTTCTTTATGACAAGTGCCAGGTGGAGAGAGAAGAGCCCCGATGGGCCATTTTAGCCTTGTAGAAACGGGGAGATGTGTCACATGCCGGGCAGATCCGACGGGGTATGGGGGAGCTTCCAGCGGGGATTCCTGGCTTCCTTATTAGCAACTAGTCCAGCAATGGCCATAAAGGGTTAGGAGAGACCTTGGAGGACGGTTGTGGTGCAGAGAACCAGCTCGCTCGTCTTCTCATTTCGTATAAAAGTCTCTTTTCCTCGGTCACAGAAACACAACGTACGAGGAAAGCTCCCCTTACACTCAGACAGGGAAGGGTTTACGTGACTGCGTATCCGCCAATAGAAACACAGAGCGGACTGTGCACACCAGCCAATCACAGCGCAGCCGGCAGTGTATATAAGAGACTTCTGCCGCTCTCTATGGATAGTACTTTTCTATTTGTGTACTTGTAGTGAAGATGGCAGAAACCGCACCAGTCGCCGCTGAGTCTGTTCCTCTATCAGAGGGCGCCGGCAAAAAGTAGAGACAGCCGAAGAAAGCCGCAGGAGGAGCCAAGAAGAGCCCCAAACCCTCTGGTCCTAAAGTGTCCGAGCTGATCCTGAAAGCCGTGTCCGCCTCCAAAGAGCGCAGCGGGGTTTCTCTTTCCGCCTTGAAGAAGGCTCTGGCTGCCGGAGGTTACGATGTGGAAAAGAATAACACCCGCGTCAAACTGGCTGTGAAAGGTTTGGTGAGCAAAGAAACCCTCATCCAGGTGAAAGGCAGCGGCGCTTCCGGCTCCTTCAAGCTGAATAAGAAGCAGCTGGAGAGCAAAGAGAAGGCGGCCAAGAAGTCTGTGCAGCCCAAGAAGCCGGCGGCAAAGAAAGTGGCCAAATCCCCTAAGAAGCCCAAGAAAGCTCCGAGTGCGGCCAAGAGCCCGAAGAAGGTGAAGAAGCCAACGGCGTCTGCCGCAAAAAGCCCGAAGAAGGCTGCCAAGAGTCCGGCTAAGAAGGCGGCTAAGCCCAAAGCTGCCAAGAGCCCGGCTAAGAAAGCGGCTAAACCTAAAGCTGCCAAGAGCCCGGCTAAGAAAGCGGCTAAACCTAAAGCTGCCAAGAGCCCGGCTAAAAAGGCGGCTAAGCCCAAAGCTACCAAGAGTCCGGCTAAGAAAGCTGCGGCAAAGAAGTGATGGAAGAGCCGCAGCCTGATCTTTCTTAACTCCCCCCAAAGGCTCTTTTCAGAGCCACCCACCCTCTCACGATAGAGCTGTATGCACACGATATGATCTATAAGGGGGAAACACGGGAGTGAGGGGTATGTATTAGGTAACCATATACGGTCTCCAGGCCTTACACTCAACCACATTTTCTGCCATAACCTTGGGTATTGCTGTGAAGAGGCAAATGTGACTTCATAGCAATATTACAGTAAGTCTGCAAACTCATGCGCTGGATTTTAAATCTAGACAAATGACTGATCGGTCTGTTGACTACACAGAAAACCACCGTTTCTCCTGCAACACCTCCTGATAATCATTATTGTGTATTGCAAACGCTGGTGGTTACAGTGCAGTCTATAACATGATCGATCTGATTGCAGATAGATTCTTCAAGGGTCACTGACATTCTCGGCAGTCTTAACCGTATTGGAACTCTCAGGTACGCACAGTTCTCGCGACGCCAGCAGTCTTTTAATTGATTCTATCCGGTATACCCACTGTCATAAAGGAGAATATGCAAACTTTAACCCCTTGCATTACACCTGCCGCAGGTAACCATCTTTCCTGGCACACATTGTGAACAACTTTGGCACAAAGGATAAATAGCATTGCCGACAATACTTATGTCTCTTGGGGAATACGGTTTATTCACTCTTTTACTCATAGAAATGTAGCAAAAATATAATGCACAATAAATATTCACTTTGATACTCTATTTGTTAGACAGTTAAATGTATCCGTAAATTCCTTAACTAGAAGTGGAGAATTAAACATATCGGGATAACGAGGGCAAAGTTTCCCTCAGTGACCACATGAGGTCGCTCTTCGGTCAGATTAGTGTGGTTACCAACTTCCAATTTCTGATGTTTTGTAGGATAGAGCCAAGAATTCAAAGCGTGTTCAATTTATAAACATGAAAAAAAGAAATATACAAATTCTATGAAATGTTGTATAATAAATGTTAATGGACAAGGATTATTGTCACATTTTATTTACGTTTCTTTATGTGCACCATATCGATCAACTTGTACACCTGCATTTTCCACATCATTAAAAGTACGAATAGACCATTCAGGAAATGAATTGTTAAATGAAGTCCGGATGAAGAGCCAGATTATAGTCCCAAATCACTTGTCAGCAGCCTAGTATAGTTACAGCACAAACCACAATAATTACAGCCCGATTAGTGAGAAGATGGGTGGCTCTTAGAAGAGCCTTTGTGTTCATGTAGGACAGAGGATATTACTTGGCGCTGGTGTACTTGGTGACGGCCTTAGTGCCCTCGGACACGGCATGCTTGGCCAGCTCTCCCGGCAGCAGCAGGCGTACGGCGGTCTGGATCTCCCGGGAGGTGATGGTGGAGCGCTTGTTATAATGAGCCAGGCGGGAAGCTTCCCCAGCGATGCGCTCAAAGATATCATTAACAAAGGAGTTCATGATGCCCATAGCCTTAGAGGAGATACCGGTATCGGGGTGCACCTGCTTCAGTACCTTGTACACGTAGATGGCGTAACTCTCCTTCCTGGTCTTCCTACGCTTCTTCCCATCTTTCTTCTGGGTCTTGGTCACCGCTTTCTTGGAGCCTTTCTTAGCAGCAGGCGCTGACTTCGCTGGATCAGGCATTATCAGTTCTTTCTCTCTATACACGATGCTGAAAAACTGTTTCTAAACGCCCTCAGATCGGCTTTATTTATAGGCAGCGCATGCAAATGAGGAATCACGATTTATTGGACAAATTTATCATGTGACGGTCGGTGTATTCATAACTCCACCCTTCACTTCCTGACTGGTCTGCGCATGAACCTGAGCGGCATTGGTTAGGGAAAAGCGGACCAATCACAGAGGAAGCTGTTTGTGCCTTCCAAGTATATGAAGGAAGTAGACGAGCAGAATTACTTATATTACAGTGCTAGTATATTAGTCTGAGCTGAACATGTCTGGAAGAGGGAAACAAGGCGGTAAGACCCGGGCTAAGGCCAAGACTCGCTCATCTCGGGCCGGTCTGCAGTTTCCTGTCGGTCGCGTTCACCGTCTACTGAGGAAGGGAAACTATGCGCAGCGTGTGGGAGCCGGAGCCCCGGTGTATATGGCCGCAGTACTCGAGTACCTGACGGCTGAGATTCTGGAGCTGGCCGGGAACGCCGCCCGTGATAACAAGAAGACCCGTATCATCCCCCGCCACCTGCAGCTCGCCGTGCGCAACGATGAGGAGCTCAATAAGCTGCTCGGTGGGGTGACCATCGCCCAGGGAGGTGTCCTGCCCAACATCCAGGCCGTGCTGCTGCCCAAGAAGACCGAGAGCCACAAACCGGCCAAGAGTAAGTGATTTGCCGCTGGATATTTCCACTAAAGAACCGACGTCCCTATAACACAAAAGGCTCTTCTCAGAGCCACCCACGTTTTCCTATAGGAGCTGATTACAATGCGGTTGTTTCTTTCATTGCAGCTTTGTGTAGGTTCACAGCAGTTTTTTTTCACTAGTAAACCAGGCCCGAACTTTTATCACCACTTTGGGTAGATAAGTGAGATTATGTACAGGGACGATCTTTGTGGGGAACAACTAATGTTAATAGCTCGTTCAGTAGGATAACGTGGCTGAGAAAAGCCGTCAGTATCTATACATACACACACTAGTTTATGCCATTTGTGCGGGTGGTTGAAACTAGTTGAGTACAACCTTAGTTTTCTCGAAAATAAATAAAAAATAATGTTAAGTAGGCAGGAGAATCAGTGTGTGCAAACAGCAACTGACGAAATGCACGTTGTGCTAATACAGGCTGAGCTGCTGCTTTGGATCCCAATAAATGATCGAATACCGACCCGTGTCTTATACCAGACAGTTATTACTTTAGATAAATAATTGATAACATACACAGATCAATGCTAGAGCTCGTTTAGAAGGATTTGGTGGCTCTGAAAAGAGCCTTTGTGTTATGTATGTAGATGTACGGATTATCTTATGCCCTCTCCCCGCGGATTCTGCGGGCCAGCTGGATGTCCTTGGGCATGATGGTCACCCTCTTGGCGTGGATGGCGCAGAGGTTGGTGTCCTCGAAGAGCCCCACCAGGTAAGCTTCGCTGGCCTCTTGCAGGGCCATGACTGCCGAGCTCTGGAAGCGCAGGTCGGTCTTGAAGTCCTGGGCGATCTCCCGCACCAGACGCTGGAAGGGCAGCTTGCGGATCAGCAGCTCAGTGGATTTCTGGTAGCGGCGGATCTCTCGGAGAGCAACTGTCCCGGGACGGTAACGATGCGGCTTCTTCACGCCGCCGGTAGCAGGGGCGCTCTTCCGGGCGGCTTTAGTTGCCAGCTGCTTGCGGGGAGCTTTCCCTCCGGTAGACTTGCGGGCGGTCTGCTTGGTCCTGGCCATTGTTCTACTACAAGTGTGTATTAGTAACTGAAGAAAAGCTGCTTAACCAACTTTATTTATAGAAAGTGCTGCGCTGTCATTGGATGATTTAAGGTCGCCTTTCATCCTCATTGGTTCAATCAGCTCGCTGCATGTTTCAAAAAGTCCGCCAATAATCTTTATTGTTTTTTTTCGTTATTTTTTATATAAGCCATCTGACAGGATGAGGAATTAAATGATAACAATTAGGACAAACGGTATTTTCATGTTTCAATAATGATTATTACGATTTAACAGAACCGGGAAGTATTTCCTAGTATTTCAGCGGGAAGAAATAACAAGTAGATACACATACTTACCACACGGTGGTGATATTGCGTCACAATCTACAAAACAGTACTAGGATCTAAACAGCCCACGTTCAATATATACTCCCCCTCCCCATTCCTTCTATTTTATTCTTCTACAGTATAGCATCACTTTTTGATAGTGGCATAATTACTTATTTTAAATGATCATTCTGATGTAACTATCACATAGGTTGTCTCTATTATTCCTGTTATAGTCAATTGAAAATACAATGTGACACAGAGCAATAGATGACATTAGCTCAGGGACTTTATAATGTGCCCTTGTTGGAACACTTGGAGAATTGGGTGTCACAATATGCAGCACCCACAGGCTATTTGCCAGGATCTAGAGGAGTTTATCAGCAGCAACTCCTGCACCGAGTCTTCTCTCACTGAGTTTCTTTTCAGCCTCTCAACCCCTACAGTACCGAAAAATCTATAAACATATATAGATGCGCCAAAGGAGTGTTTAAGTTTGAAAAACAATGGCAAAGTTCATCTGATATCCCTCCATAGGAACAATAATCTAGTCTTATCATGCTCTCCTCAATTAAGGCTGACAACCTCCTGATTCAGAGCTTGTGGGCTGTTTGAAGAAGGATTCTCCCCCTCTACAATTCCTGCAGCCAAATACAGTTGTTCGATTCACAGTTCCTCTATAATGATGTACTTATTAGAGAGAATATTTCTCAAAAGTTGATAGAAACATTGATGTCCAGGTTAAAAGGATGTTAAAATTCCACATATGTCTGCCTGATTCGGAATAAATATCCACTAACGCGTTTCGTCAGTCTGATTCTGACTATGTCAAAGATACTTTGTGGTCACTCGTTGGGGTCCAATTATATATACAACCTGCTGCAATTAGTACAGCTGTAGCAGTCATTTAGGTCAACACCTAAGATCGTTCGTAGCACACATATATTTTATGGCACAGCAAAATGTAAAAATATTGGGCTGCTTATGGGTGGAAGATTCACCCTCAGCAGCAGCAGCAGTGGGACTAACGCTCAAGAATTCTTCAGAGGAATCAATTATAATGCAGGAGTCATCGAGCCTTACAAAGTTGGATGCAGGGCTAACTCCTATCACTACTGAGGATATTGATGAGGACAATGTTGTGGGTGTAGATTGCAGGAGTCGAGATGTAGGTGAGAGAAGGGTCCTAGCTGATGACGGACTGCTTGTTATTATTTTTCTTTCAGCTTTTCCCAACACCTTGCCATGAACTTGCGTCAAATGGCGTAACATGGATGAGGTTCCAAGATGGTTAAGGTCCCTCCCTTGACTGAATGTGGCTTTACATACACTACAATTGGCTAGACAACTGTTGTCAGGATCTGGGTAGAAATAATTCCACACATAAGAAGTGGCTTTTTTTGGTCTTATGTCCAGGCATGACAATGGCCTTCTTCTTGTCACCTGCCAGAACTGCTTCCACTGGTGCAGGACTTACTCAAACAACCTCATCATTATCAACACCCTCTTTAGCACCCTCGTCAGCTACATAAATATCCCCCTCATCCTCCTCCAATTCCAAAGTGGCATCCTCAATTGGTGTATCGCCAGCTACACTCGGGCAGTTCAGGTACTCATCAGTAGAAATGCTGAAAGGGCCCTTCTTTATGGGTACACTATTAGAATGGTCACGATTGCACATACCACTCGTGGATGGACTCTCCTCAGGGATTGGTGTAATTTCTGATTCTGAACATACATTTTTCTCTAATGCCTTACTGTTATCTTGCAGCTCGGCTTTCACACGTAACAGTAGTTGTGCACCACTTTTGGACTCTGAATTACTTGTTCCTGTTTGGTCACGAGTGACCTTACAAAAAGAAGCCTCAGTAACATTTTTAAATCACGCACTAATAGAGAAAGGCGAAGGCCTTATTCTTTCTTTGCCACTGCGTGTGTAAAATGGCATGTTGGCAATTTCTTTTTATGGGCAGTTAACTTTTCCTGTATTAGAGCTCTTTTTCTCTTCAACACGGTAAAAGGTGTTTTTTTCTGTGATTTTTTTCCCTAACTTCAAAAGACTATGTACTTTTACATAGGCTTTACCAGATGATGTACAGGAAAGACTACCATCAGGACTGGTGGCAGAAGCAGCTTGCTGCTCCTACTCATGTGTGTACTGCTGTGTCTCCATTTTAATAAGACCCCCAAACACTTTGTAGTGCAAATTCAGAAATATATAGTGCTGCTATATTAGAATTTCAGCAGTCAGCAAATCGTTTTTTTAGAAGGGGGAAATATAACACCCCAAACCCTTTGTAGTGTAAATCAGGAACAATGCCTCCTCTATACTCTCTATACTTCTCTCTTCCTGCTCTATTCCTCTGACCTAACACTCCCCTGTCCCTCTCTCAAATGGCGCTAGATCGCCGTGGAGGCGGCTATTTATTCATTCTAAAACTCGCGAGATCCGACGGCGTCACAATGACGTTTTGCCTCGTTTTGGAATCCGAATAGGCGCCGGAGTACCGAGTCGACTCGGCTCGGTACTCGGATTCCGGAAGTTCGGGCGTTTTTGGTTCTCGGGGACCCGAGCCCGCCCATCTCTAGTATAAATAGTAACAGAAAAAGATGTGCCTTCCAGCAGTTGTCTCCACTCCTCTAGTGCTAGTTTTATGGCAAGTAATTCCCGGTCTCTAATAGCATAGTTCTTTTCAGCAGACGATCATTTTTGGAAGAAGACTCCACAAGGGTAAATTTTCCCATTAGAGGAACTTTGAGACAAGATAGTCCCAAATCCAATGGAGGATGCATCTACTTCCAGAAGGAAGGGGAAAGTAGTGTCGGGCTGTTGCAAAACTGTTGCATAATTAAAGGCTTATTTTAGTAAAGCAAAGGCCATTACTGCCTCGTTAGGCCAGTTTTAGAATCAGCTGATTTTTAAGTCAAGGCTGTAATGGGCGCAACAAGAGAAGAAAATCCCCAAATAAAGTGACGATAATAATTAGCGAACCCTATAAAACGCTGAGTTGTTTTGAGACAGACAGGCTGGGGCTATTCCAAGATAGCCTTGAGTTTCTCGGGGTCCACTTGAGATCCGGAACCAGAGATCACATACCGAAGAAAATGAAGCTGTTCTCTCTCCAAAACACATTTTTCTAATTTACAAAAAAAAGTGATATTGTCGAAGCTGAGTGAGAACGGCAGCCACATGTTCACGATGAGATCTTAAATCAGAAGAGTAGATGAGAATATCATCCAGATATATATCCACGAACTGATAGAGCATATCTTGAAAGACCTTATTCATAAAAATTTGGAAAACAGTGAGTGAATTACACAGCTTGAAAGGCATCACTGTATACGCAAAGTGGCCATCAAGGTTGTTAAAGTCTGTTTTCCATTTGTTGCCTTTTTTAATCCGACTCAAATTATAAGCTCCCCTTAGATCCAATTTTGTGAAGATGGAAGCTCCTTTTATCCTGTCAAAGAGTTCCAAGATCAGGAGCAGTGGGTACCTGTTTATAACAGTGATGGAACTGAGACCCCTATAATCAATGCAAGGGCGAAGCCCTCCATCTTTCTTATTGACGCAAAGAACTATGCCCCAGCAGGGGAGGTAGATTTCCATATGAAGCCTCTCTTTAGGTTGTCCTCAATGTAGGTAGACATGGCCTGGGATTCAGGTAAGAAGAGAGGATAGACGCGATCATGTGGAGGAGTCTTGCCAGTTAACAACTCTTTAGCACAATCCCAAGCCCGATGAAGGGGTAACTTGGAGGCTTCTTGTTCACAAGAGACAATTGTGAAGTTAACGTACTGAGCCAGAAGATCCAAGGAAGTAAACAAATATGGTAAGGATTCTCTCTTTGGAATCAGCACCTTCTGAAGGCATCGGGAATGACAGGAGGATCCGCAAGATACCACTTGCGCTTTTTGCCAATACAATACCTTTGAATTGAGTTGGAGTTAAGGAAGACTTAATACCAGCAGGTTAATGGATATAGGGATAATCAGAAAGGAGATGCATTCAGTGTGCAGCGCACCCACCTGAAGAGAAAGAGGAATAGTGCAAAATCTGACTGATTCCCCCACAATGCGACTACGTCAATGTTAGTGATAGCTATGAGTTGAGGAAGGAGATGCAAATGTACTGCTGCACTGGAGTCAATAAGAGCGGGCAGTGAGATCTGATGATCAGCATAACAAAGCAGCACTTCAAAGGAATAGTTTGAGTCACACAGAGAGATCTCTGATGTACCTAACCCGGCCTCTCTGGAGGAGATTGGGTTCTCCCGTTTCCCAGGTGCTTAGAACAATTGTATCAAGAAATGTCCGGGCTCACCACAGTACAGACAGAGATTATTATTAAAACGTCTCTCCCTCTCCTCAATTGAGAGATGTGCTCAGCCTATTTGCATGGACTCCTCAACAGGGACAATGGGGTTTTGAAACCTGGGAGCCAAACACAGGTTAGAGCGACAGGAATGTTCTCTCTCTTGATTTCTCTCCCTAAAACTAATGTAAATTTGGTTACAAATGGAGATAAGGGCATCAAGATAAACAGGACATTCCTGACCAGCTAGATTATCCTTTATAAAATTGGATAAACCCTGCCAGAAAGTTGCTTCCAGGGTGTCATTGTTCAACCGCAGTTCAGAAGTCAAAGTACGAAACTTAATGGCATATTGACCCAGAGGAAGCGTACCCTGTCGTATATGAAGAATGGCGGAGGCTGTACTAGAGAACCTGCCTGGTTCTTCGAATACTTTCATAAACATCTCCAAAAGCATAGTGTAGTTATGTAACAAAGGATGGTTGTGATCCCAGAACGGCGAGGCCCAAGCCAAGGCTTGGCCAGATAACACAGAAATGATATATGTGACTATGGTTTTTTCAGTAGGAAAATTTCCCGGCTGCAATTAAAATTGTAAAGCACACTGAATTAAAAAGCCCCAACAGGACTTAGGATCAACATCAAACTTTGGAGAATTAAGGATCTGGAGCTATGACGCAGAAGAATGTGTTACTGCAGAGCTTTGCACTGGGGGACCGCAAGCCGGAGGATTAACTTGGGTAGTCAAGGTGTTTTTTAATGTATCAAGTCGTACACAGGGAGTATCCAGTAGCGAAGTCTCAAGATAAGCCGAGGTCTGGTACACAGGTCAGAATCAGTAATGAAGCAGGCACGAATCACAGGGAGAAGAAGCACCTAGAAGGCAAAGCGAGTCAGACGCTAGATAACTTACACCATACAAGTGTCAGAGCGATTCTTATGTAGGAAGGGGAAGGTCAAATTCCCTGCTGGAGGTCACATGACCAGCAGAGCCGCACAATCGGAAGTCCCCACACTACAGACAGGACGGGAACAGGAGCGTGGAGCAGGTAAGTTTCTTACACGTGCTTTGTCAAATTGCCTGGAATAAAGTAACTGTTCGTTGGAGGGGATTAACATTGCAATGTTCCACTGTTTGGGATTATTCGTGCTAAATTCAAATTGAGGAATACAGGGAGCCGTGACGTTGCTCTGTGCTATTTTCCACGGAATGTTTGTTTGAACTGTGAAAGAGAAGTAGTGAACTGTGTTTAAACTGCCACTGTATAGAGACTGCATACCCATATATACCTCTGCTTAACATCCAAATGTACTTGTATGCTATGTGTTTACTAAGTTAAAGCAGCTGTGATAGAGTTTAGTGTGTATTGTTAGTGATAGTTATCGTTGTTAGGGGTCTATTTATGACCCTTCGTTTTTTTCACTTGATACTTTTCAATCCTTATCTCCTTGATAAGGACTGAAAAGTAACGGCTATGTATTAAAAAAACTTCTCAGGGACAGCAGTGCCGATAGACTGCTGTCCCTGAGAAGTGACTCACCTGATCATCGCAGTCTTTTCTCAAGTTTAAAGGCTGCGGTGATCTTCTCTTTTTTTTTCCTTTTTTGTTAGTGCGCATGCCCCGACTAAAAAGTTGGTGCATGCGCACTAGCATCCTGGACGGCAAACTGCAGGGTGATTGACAGGGAGGGATCACATGATCCCTCCACACATGCGCTGTTAGCTCTGCTCTTCAGAGCAGAGCTGGACAGCGCAAAAGTTTTCAGATATGTTAATGTACGCCAGCTTCAGATGGCGCCAGCTTCAGATGGCGTACATTAACATGTAAAAAAAGAGAAAAGTTTCTCTAAATAGACTTGCATACATAGCGGTTCTGAGCACTTCCCATACACTGTTATGGGGAGTGCTCAGAAAAACGATAGGAAATGCAAAGCAGCAGGTATCTGAGATATCTGCTGCGATGCTTCAATAATACATAGCAATTTCACGGTAAACACCCGAAAACTGTTGTTTTCGGGTGTTTAACACAAGAAAAATCCTTGATAAATAGACCCCTTAGTGAGATATTGAAAGACAGTTATTAGAAGGTATAGAGGTACCTCTTAGCTACATCAGACTAGTGAGGAATGTGTAGGTTATATTTTAGATACTAATAAGTATTGTTTCAAATTATTTGTCACCATTTATTTGAACCAAAGCAATCTATTTTTTATATAAAAGTTAGTAAAAAAAAAACAACTTAGAGATCCATGCCTAACTAATAAACGTGTCGCTGTGACTTTTAAAGACGGATTTGGAGTGATAATATTTCCTTTGTGTGTGTCTTTGTGAGAGAGAGAGAAAGGGAAACATATAGCTGGAAAGGAAAAATGAGTCAAGAAGCATCTGCTTAACTAACTAAAATAATGTTGCACCCCTGGGCACTATGAGTCATGTCCCAGTTTAACCACTTTTCTAGCACAACACGGACGACCACCAAGGGCAGCAAGTAAAAAAAAAAGTCTCAGCCAACGATCTGTGTAACCTCTCTGGCTGTTTCCTGTCGGCTGGGTATCCATGTGTTATAGTAGCTCCTTCAGAGGAAGTAATGGACTGCCTAGTGGTGCATAGAGGACCCACCTGGCAATATTTAAGAACTGTCAAAACATTACATGCGATGAGTGCCTTGTACTGGATCAGAGGCGATGCCAAGCAAGTTTAACCTTTATTTTCAATGTCCAGCACCCTGCTCTTCCCTCATGAATTACTTAGCAAAAACAGTTGGATGAAAAAACAAATAGGTTTTTATTCTAAATAAAATGCTTTCAGTAAATACACACTCTTTAACAAACAGTGTCAGGGGGTTGAAAGCACCTAAGCCAACTAAACAACTCACCCTATAGGGGCAATATCCACAAAGTCACTTGGAGCAATGACCTGACTGCAGAACAACATGTTCTGCTCCTCTGTCAGAGAGGTTGGGACTGAGTCCAATGTCTTCCTACTTTTACATAAAGAACACACAGGAAAACTTTTAAGTACTGTAAATTGCGACGCTTAAAACACATTTGAAACTATGTCACTGAATAAAATATATAACTACTGAAGAGAGAGGATGACAAGTGGGCTGTACCTTTACTTTTCAAGGTGCCTGGCACCCTGCTCTCCGGACATCATATTTTATTATCCTCTTACAGTACATTAAATAAACAGAGACAACCTATTTGAGACCGTCAAATGAGATTGATCATTTAAAACAAATGATTATATCATTATCAATAAGGGATGCTATATGAAAATATGTATGGAGATACCAAGTCACGGGAAGTGTATATTTCCTGTGTATGTGAAGACTTTGTTTCAGAAACTCTCTTTGTAGAATGTTTGGAGCTTAGTACTAAATTGCAGTATGTGATGCGATATCACCACCATATGGTAAGTATGTGTATCTACTTCTTATTTCTTAGAAAATTCTTCTTGATTCAATTCTAATGTAATTATGACTGAAACATAAAAATGTTGCTTATTGTAACTAATTTAATTTGTGATCCTGCCATCTCGCTTATTAGATTTAAAACAAAGTACTAAATACAAATTATTGGATCACATCAAGCTAACTGATTACGGCTTGTGTAAGGAGGGCCTAGGGCCAGGAGACACAACTAGCACTTTCTGTGATCACCAACTTACATTTCTCCTGAAATCCTCAGAGGAGAAGAGTATGGAAATATGCTGGAGAAAAAGTAGGTTGTTCCTCCCTTCAAGCTTCAGATCACAGATGATTATGGGTTGGAGAACTTTGACACTTAGTTTACCAGTGAGCCAGTGCAGCTTACGCCAGATGATGTGGATGTAATAAAACAAAGAGCCTGACCGATTTGAATATATTAACACATTGTTGCTCTCAACAGAAGAAAGAACTGTAGTGTTTATGGACTAACAATATGATTGATCCAGTAATTGTATCCTGTAACAGTATATGCACGGGAGGCTGGAAAACTGATGCCAGGTTCTTAGTACAGGCCACGCTACAGGATTTGCTGCTGAAAATCTGCTATAAGGGAAATGTCCATAGTGGATCTCTCCCTCAGTAGTATCTGCTCTCTGCATCAACAATGGTTCTCCGGTGCCATGTGCCGCTGTCCTGGAAAATCCACAAAAAGGAGGAAGTGGAGGAACTGTCAGAATCTGGACTGGTGACTTTCTCTACTTGTAAATCTGGATATTACAGAAAGCTGTGTATCTATCGCTGACATATAAAATTTTACCGAAAAACTAAGAAAAGGAATTGCACTGGAAATATTAAATTTTTAAATGACTTTTTGGAAATCAACAATGTAATGTGCCTAATTTAGCTTGTAGTGTGTGACATTATGCTGTTAATTTCCTAATGCAGAATTCCACGCAGACTAAACCGCCCAACCATAGATCCCCATAACACATCCCTTAGCCTTAACCGGTGGAATTCAGTTACTCTTGTATTATTCCCCCATCCACGTCCTAGTCAAGCCCACGTTTTGTAGACGTTGGAATCTTGATTTGTTTTGTAGCTGCTGGTTACTGGTGGAAGACAAGTCCCCAGTCCGTAGCATATCTGACAGTGTTACAGAGGCAAAGTCGCTACTCAGAGAATTAAGGTTAGGACACCAGAGACGAGTAACAAGGCTGGTTTGCATTTAATGAAATGTGATCACTAACGTGTACGCTCTATTTACATCAATGTCTTATCCTACATTGCAAAATAATCTGCTTTGTGAACATTTGCTTGGGGTATAGAATACGTAAAACTTAGTTTTTTTTCATCAGATCCTCTATACGTGATTATTTGCAGCTTCTGAGAAGTGATTACAGAAAAAAAGTTCCCTTGTTTGCAGTTTAAACCTTTTAATAATAATCAGTAAAAAGCACACAAAAAAAACATCAGTTGCTATGGAACAAAAATCATAAGATTGGTTGAAACTGATGTTCTTCCTAAAACTTAGATTCCTACCCATATCCCGTTGGGCACTGGTTCTCCATCATTACAATTTAAGACCAGATCACGTTTTACTTTCTATTAGAGACATGCTAAACCTTCTTTTCAGACTTTTAACAAATCATTAAGATAATTAAACAAGAAAGAAGCCAAATGTGGAGGTTTGTGTGTAATTTGTACATACATTCGGTTCTTTGCTGGGTGGATAAGTAGTGAGTGAGCGGTGTGTCAGACCAAACTATACTGCATCAGGGATGGGGCAAAAGAGTTGGTCCTGTGCAACTTCATGTACTTGTTTTGTGAAGGATTAATTACGTATATATGCTGAAAGTTTAACAACAAAAAAAGAGGATACAAATACTTAATTTTATACATTTAACTAAAGACATTAAGGGGCATATTTAACAAATCACGGTAGTGCACTATTGTGCACTTACCGTGGAATTAAAGTCCCGATGTGCCCTCCGCAAATTTATTAAAGGTGCATTGCAGCAGATATCATGGATATCTGCTGCTTTGCACTCCTGAACGTTTATGCGAGCAGTCACCATTCAACAGAATGGTGACTGCTCCTGGCCGCAATCTAACAAGTCCCGAAAAAAGAAAAATTTCGGGAACTTGTCTTGATAATGTACTGGCGTACATCATCCGAATTGAAGAAATCCACTGCTGTCAGCTCTGCTCCGAAGAGCAGAGCTGGACAGCGCATGTGTGGAGGGATCACATGATCCCTCCCTGTCACTCAGCGCTCTCTCTCTGCAACGATAGTTGCAGAGACAGAGTGGGGACTTTGTACGCATGTGCACTGCACATGCGCAATTGAAGGAAGAAGAGGAACGAAAACGAGATCCCCAAACAGCGCATCCGAAGAGGGGGGTAAGTGTGATTTTTTCTATCACAGAAACAGCAGTTTTTCGGAACTGCTGTTTCTGTGTTCCCTTTTTAATAAATTTGAGAAATAGTTCAATCCTTATCCTTGCGATAAGGATTGATAACTATTTCTCACTTTTGCCGATTAATGATAAATGTGCCCCTAAGTATGTTCCTGTGTTGTAATGTGTTATATATGTAAAATGTACTTGCTTTATAAATGAAATGAAGGATGGAATTGTGGTTCTGGAAGGGACTAATATATGGGAAAAATTGGTCGGGTAAGTATCTTGTCCTCTGATTTGGACTAGTAATATAACATTATAGCTAATTTAAAGATTGTAAAGCAGTAAATATGTTCTTTTTAGTTGTCTAAATTTAAAGGCATTAAATTGTTTGCACAGAAGATGGTATACTAATTCATAAATTAGTTAAGATAATTCATATTCTTTCACATGAAAGACGTTATTGAATAATTAATGAAAAAATAAACACAAATTCTTGGCGGGCTTTTGAAAACTTGCTACAAAAAATCGCAAACCAATCAGGATCATTCTTTAGCTATCCAATCATAGCGCAGGACTGAGCATATATAGATGTGTTTTAACGGCTGTTTCTTCAGTTACTAGTACATACGTGTAGTAGAACAATGGCCAGGACCAAGCAGACCGCCCGCAAATCTACTGGAGGGAAAGCTCCCCGCAAGCAGCTGGCAACTAAAGCCGCCCGGAAGAGCGCCCCAGCTACCGGCGGCGTGAAGAAGCCGCATCGTTACCGTCCAGGAACTGTTGCTCTCCGAGAGATCCGCCGCTACCAGAAATCCACTGAGCTGCTGATCCGCAAGCTGCCCTTCCAGCGTCTGGTGCGGGAGATCGCCCAGGACTTCAAGACCGACCTGCGCTTCCAGAGTTCGGCAGTCATGGCCCTGCAAGAGGCCAGCGAAGCTTACCTGGTGGGGCTCTTCGAGGACACCAACCTCTGCGCCATCCACGCCAAGAGGGTGACCATCATGCCCAAAGACATCCAGCTGGCCCGCAGAATCCGCGGGGAGAGGGCATAAGATAATAGTACATCTATATACATAACACAAAGGCTCTTTTCAGAGCCACCAAATCCTTCTAAACGAGCTCTGGCATGATCTGTATGTTACTTTATAAGAGGCTATTACACCCGCTGTTTACCGGTTTATGTGGTATCTAAATGTCATCGCTTAAAAACAAAACACGACTCGAATACTGTGCTCCGATCATCCGTTCTTTACAGTTTGTCTATGGTAAGAACACAACACGTGCACCCACTCTAGCTACAGGTTTTTTCTATAACATTAAGTTCTTACATTGCATAAAAATGACACGAGCCAAACATTAACTTCCCCGCGGCACAGCTCCTTTCTGTCGGGAAGCTCACAAATCTAGATTGATACATGGTCTCGGTATAGACGTAAAATAATGTCCTGTAAAATTACACAAATAAACTGCAATGGAAACAACCGCGCTGTAATCAGCTATTACAGGAAAAAGTGGGTGGCTCTGAGAAGAGCCTTTGTGTTGTAGGGACGTCGGTTCTGTAGGGTAACATGCAGATCAAATCACTTGCTCTTCCTCCGTGATTGGTCCATTTCAAGATAACCAATGCCGCTCAGGTTCATGCACAGACCAATCAGAGAGTGAAAGGTGGAATTATGGACGTACTGATCGTCACATGATACGTCTGTCCAATATTGCTTGATTCCTCATTTGCATTCATTTGCCTATAAATATGGCAGATCTGGGAGCTGTTTAAAACTGTTTATTCTGTAGTGTGTAGAAGGAGTGAATCGATCATGTCTGATCCTGTAGAATCAGCGCCTGCGTCTAAGAAAGCCTTCAAGAAAGTGGTGACCAAGACCCAGAAAAAAGATGGGAAGAAGCGTAGGAAGACCAGGAAGGGGAGTTACGCCATCTTCGTGTACAAGGAACTGAAGCAGGTGCACCCCGATACCGGCATCTCCTCTAAGGCTATGGGCATCATCCTTTATTAATGACATCTTTGAGCGCATCGCTGGGGAATCTTCCCGCCTGGCTCATTATAACAAGCGCTCTACCGTCACCTCCCGGGAGATCCAGACCGCCGTACGCCTGCTGCTGCCGGGAGAGCTGGCCAAGCATGCCGTGTCCGAGGGCACCAAGGCCGTCACCAAGTGCACCAGCGCCAAGTTATCCCTTCTCCGCCCGAAATGAACACAAAGGCTCTTCTAAGAGCCACCCACTTTCTCTACAATCGGGCTGTAATTATTGTGTTTTGTGCTGTAACTGTAATAGGCTGCTAGCAAATGATTTCAGACTATTATCTGGCTTTTCATCCGGACTTCATTTAACAATTTCCTGAATGGTTTATTCGGACTTTTAATGATACGAATACATAAGGTGTACACGTTGATCTATATGGTGCACTTAAAGAAACGTAAATATAAATGTGGTAATAACCCTTGTCCATTAACATTTATTATACAACATTTCATAGAATTTGTATTTCTTGTGTTCATTTTTAATTTATAAACGCGCTTTGAATTCTTGGCTCTTTCTTAGAAAACATCAGAAACTGGAAGTTGGCAACCACACTAATCTGACTCCAGAGCCACCTCATGTGGTCACTGAGGGAAACTCTCCTCTAGTTGTCCCGATATCTGTTTAATTCTCCACTTGTGGTTAAGGAATTTACTGATACATTCAACTGTAACAAATAGAGTATCAAAGTGAATATTTATTGTGCATTATATTTTTGCTACATTTCTATGAGTAAAAGAGTGAATAAACCGTATTCCCCAAGAGACATAAGTATTGTCGGCAATGCTATTTATCCTTTGTGCCAAAGTTGATCACAATGTGCAAGGAAGGATGGTTAACGGCAGGTGTAATGCAAGGGGTTAAAGTTTGCATATTCTCCATTATGACAGTGGGTATACCGGACAGAATCTATTGAAAGACTGCTGGCGTCGCGAGAACCCTGCGTATCTGAAAGTTCCAAAAAGGTTAAGACTGCCGAGAATGTCAGTGACCCTTGAAGAACCTATCTGCAATCAGAACAATCATGTTATACACTGCAGTGCAACAACCAGCGTTTGCAATATACAATGATAATCAGGAGGTGTTGCAGGAGAAACGGTGATTTTTCTATGTAGTAAACATACATTTGTCTAGATGTAATAACCAGCGCATGAGTTTGCAGTCTTACTGTAATATTGTTATGAAGTCACATTTGCCTCTTCACAGCAATACCCAAGGTTATGACAGCAAATGTGGTTGAGTGTAAGGCCTGGAGACCGTATATGGTTACCTAATACATACCCCACACTCCCGTGTTTCCTCCTTATAGATCATATCGTGTGCATACAGCTCTGTCGTGAGAGGGTGGGTGGCTCTGAAAAGAGCCTTTGGGGGGAGTTAAGAAAGATCAGGCTGCGACTCTTCCATCACTTCTTTGCCGCAGCTTTCTTAGCCGGACTCTTGGTAGCTTTGGGCTTAGTCGCCTTTTTAGCCGGGCTCTTGGCAGCTTTAGGTTTAGTCGCTTTCTTAGCCGGGCTCTTGGTAGCTTTGGGCTTAGCTGCTTTCTTGGCAGCTTTGGGCTTAGCCGCCTTCTTAGCCGGGCTCTTGGCAGCCTTCTTTGGGCTTTTTGCGGCAGACGCCGTTGGCTTCTTCACCTTCTTCGGGCTCTTGGCCGCACTCGGAGCTTTCTTGGGCTTCTTAGGGGATTTGGCCACTTTCTTTGCCGCCGGCTTCTTGGGCTGCACAGACTTCTTGGCCGCCTTCCCTTTGCTCTCCAGCTGCTTCTTATTCAGTTTGAAGGACCCGGAAGCGCCGCTGCCTTTCACCTGGATGAGGGTTTCCTTGGTCACCAAACCTTTCACAGCCAGTTTGACGCGGGTGTTATTCTTCTCCACATCGTAACCTCCGGCAGCCAGAGCCTTCTTCAAAGCGGCAAGAGAAACCCCGCTGCGCTCTTTGGAGGCGGACACGGCTTTCAGGATCAGCTCGGACACTTTAGGACCAGAGGGTTTGGGGCTCTTCTTGGCTCCTCCTGCGGCTTTCTTCGGCTGTCTCTTCTTTTTGCCGGCGCCCTCTGATAGAGGAACAGACTCAGCGGCGACTGGTGCGGTTTCTGCCATCTTCACTACAAGTACACAAATAGAAAAGTACTATCCATAGAGGGCGGCAGAAGTCTCTTATATACACTGCCGGCTGCGCTGTGATTGGCTGGTGTTCACAGTCCGTCCTGTGTTTCTATTGGTGGATACGCAGACACGTAAACCCTTCCCTGTCTGAGTGTAAGGGGAGCTTTCCTCGTACGTTGTGTTTCTGTGACCGAGGAAAAGAGACTTTTATACGAAATGAGAAGACGAGCGAGCTGGTTCTCTGCACCACAACCGTCCTCCAAGGCCTCTCCTAACCCTTTATGGTCATTGCTGGACTAGGTGCTGCTAAGGAAGCCAGGAATCCCCGCTGGCAGCTCCTCCATACCCCGTCGGATCTGCCCGGCATGTGACACATCTCCCCGTTTCTACAAGGCTAAAATGGCCCATCCGGGCTCTTCTCTCTCCACCTGGCACTTGACATAAAGAAGATGCTCTTTGTCACACTCTGTACAGAGCAGGGTACATATTGAACGACATAAAGATGATCAAGACTCTTGTACACCCGGGTGGTTAGCACAGGCAGGTTGTCTCTGCTCCCAATCCAAACAACTTTATGATATTCTTGTCTTGAAAATAAATTGCCATCTTTATTGTGAAGAGACGCTGGTGTGGCAAGAGCAGGCTGCTGGGCACATTGAAAAACAAAGGCATCTTGGTATCCTCTCTTGCCAACACTTGTAGAGTAGGGTCAATAAATGTTGTCCCTCCTGGGAAACCCTCTCTCGTCAATAAAGCAGATATTAAAGAACCATAAATCTTACTGTATGGAGTACAAAGGGGTTGCAGTATCACAGTGCTATATCTTCAGTTCTAAAGCAGCATGGTCACTTACTATTGTATTTAGTCTTGGTTTGTAGCACATTACACGGGTACAGTGACGGATTGCTTATAAACTGTAGACTTCTGATTCCCTCAGCTTAACACCATACATTAATATTGTTAATCTTAGCACTATAAACTTAACTATAATAAAGACACAACAACTTTGTAGTGGAAAATAAAATAATATTTTTATTTATTTATTTACCTATAAAGGGTGGCGGCGAGAGCGATTGAATCTGCTAACAATTAATATCGAAAACCGAACAGTGTATGGCCCACAGGCACTAACCACTGGTCCCAGGCACCACAGTCCTTTACGATCGGCCGCTGCTAAATCTGGCGTTATAGTGACCACTCCCTTCTGGGCTCCCCAAGACGTACGCGCACAGTGCTGGTCAAGGGGTCCTCGCACAGAGGTACCAAGAGCCAGGGTGCTTCGAAAGGAGCGGTGACGTGCGGCCAATCAGTGATAGCACCGTATGAATTAGTCGCTGATTGAAAAAGCTCTCCTGCCACGCTGGGGTCCTTTAACGGACCCCCAGCCCGCCACCCATAGACCTCACTAACTGACCTACTCTCCAAAAAAGCTGTTCTATAAAAATCCAATTGCCTTCCTCTGACAGGTGAACCCCATCATTCCTATTTCGGAGGAAAAAATGGCAAAATACCTTCATGCCCCCGTATAAAAGCAACAGCGAGCAGCAAAGCCCAAGGTTAACACTGGACGGGGAGTATATTATTGCGTATCCATCACCTATTTGGTCTAATATACCTTTTGTACGCGTCTGAATTCCAGCGCCCTAAAGCTTTAATGGCGCTAACGGAAGAACCACTCTCAGCAGCAACAGTAGCCGCCCCAATCCTGAAGGAGTGAGTGCCAAATAATAACGGGTCTAGGCCCACGTGCTTCAGTGCACTCTTAAATATGGCCGTGAACTGATATTTCGACAAAGGTGATCCGTCAGCATGAATCATCCAGGGCTCAGAATCATGTGGTCTAACTCTTTGAAACTCAATGCACAGTACCACGGGGCAGATATCACAATCCCCTTGTGCAGAAATGGATATCCATTGACCACGACCCACTTGATCTGTTTTGGATCTGAGGATTTGACAAGACAGCATGTTAACATCCAACAACATGTGCTTTGCTGACAAGGCATTCCCCAAATTATGCTTAGACTGCGCCACCAACTCACTCACTCTAAACGCAGCAAAGAAAGCGAGCGAAAAAGCTAAGCGAAAGAGCAACGACTCATAAACACTTTCTGTAATGACCGCCAGCGCAGAAATAAGCTTCCTCAAGATGTTCTTGTCCACCGGCCTTCTAATATCCTCCTTACCTGGTTGCACTCACAACCAACCTTTCAAGGCCTTAGTGACCAAGAACCCTTTAGTAAAATCAGTTCACCTATGGAGTTTGGCCATAAACGAGATTCCTGCCAGCATAGCCGTCATTAAAGTTTTAGAAATGCCCTGCTGATACTTAAACCAAATAAAATCAAGCATGTCCGCGCTTTGACCTGAGTCACACCGACCGCGCGACTGTAAGTACTGTCCCCATTGGCGCCATGCTGCACGATATGCTCTCCTGGTGGAAGGGGCCAAAGAAGCTTCCGCCAGTCTCGACTACCTGCCAAACAAAAGGGGGACATGGCGTACCCGTAACGTCTGCCTGCGAAGCCAATTCCCTAAAACGTGCCCACTGTCCTCTGGATAACGCGTCCGCCACCTCATTCTCCGCACCAGGCACATGTCTTGCTCTGAATGTAATGTCATTCTCAAGGCAGCGCAGCACCAAATGCCTCAACAACTCGATTGCAGGAATGGATGATGTGCTCCGTTTATTAATGCACTGCACTACTCCCAGATTATCGCACCAGAATATCACCTCCTGCCCTCTTAACAGAGACGCCCATAATTCCACCGCTACTACAATGGGGAACAACTCCATTACCAGTAGGTTGACTAGCAACCCTTTACCACGCCATGCCTCTGGCCACCGATCCGCACACCATCTACCTTTAAAGTATGCTCCAAAACCAACCGACCCAGAGGCTTCTGTCACTAACTCAAGGTGCTTATTAGAGACTGGTGCAGCCGGCCAGATAGAAATCCCGTTAAATTTCTCTAAGAACCTTAACCACATCCGCAAATCCTCTCTTATCTCCTTAGTTAGTGTAACCCTAGCGTGTGGCCGCGACATTCCCACTGTAGCCAGCTGCATCTTTCTACAGAACACTTTTCCCATAGGAATAATTCTGCAGGAAAAATTAAAGGAACCCAACAATGATTGTGCCTGGCGTAAGGAAACAGACCTTGAAGCCAACGTAAGCTCAATTGATCTAACCAGCTTCTCCACCTTCTCCTGGGGCAACCTACAACAACCTTCCCGCGTGTCAATCTCGATTCCCAAGAATGACAAACAAGGTAAGGGACCTTCTGTCTTGTCGTGTGCCACTGCCACTCCCAAGATAGAAAATAAAGCCTTGGCCGCAAACAGCATGTCTGCGCACTCTGACGAGCCCACCTTTCCAATAAACAAAAAGTCGTCCAAATAGTGAGCTATACCCACATGACCCATTCCTGCCTGTAAACACCAGTGCAAGAAGGAGCTGAACGCTTCAAAGAATGTGCAGGACACTGCGCAACCCATTGAAAGACATTTGTCCACATAGTACCCATCTGGCAGACGAAAACCCATAAATCTAAAGGACTCTGGATGAAGGGGAAGCAGGCGAAAGGCAGATTCAATATCTAGTTTCGTCAACAAAGCCCCCGACCCAAAGGATCTGACTAGATCTAAGGCTTCTTCAAACGACTGATAACTCACTGAGCTATCCTCTGCCTCTATGGCATCGTTAACCGATTGCCCGTGAGGATGGGGAAGGTGCTGTATCAGCCTAAATTTCCATGTCGCCTTTTTAGGTACCACTCCCACTGGGGAGATGACCAAATTCGCTATGGGAGGAGATGGAAAGGGGCCAGCCATGCGGCCTAAATCTACTTCTTTCCGCACCTTCTCCTCCAAAATTTCTGGGAACTCATAGGCTGAGCGCAAATTATTTTTTGCATTAGCCATAACACTAAGTACTATGGGAAGGGAAAAACCTATCTTACAACCTGCACCTAAAAATTCCGCCTGCTTCCTATTCGGAAACAAGCGAAGCCACATGTCCAGCTGCTCTGTCTGGACCGGCGAACCCGCTTTACTGAGCGGGCCCTGACTCCCCCTTGCTCTTTCCTGCTCCTGGCACGCCTTTATTGCAGTCACGAGCTGGATGTGGTCCTTTGCATTTGGCACAAGCATGCCTGTACCTACATGCATTTCCTCTAGTGCACGTGCCGCTGTTAAAGGCAAAGCACCTGTTTCTGTTCTGCGTTGGGGGAGAACCACATCTCCCCTGCATGCGAAACCTCTGCACCCTAAAATCCTGCCCCTCACTTTCCTTCGGACGCATCATCTCCATCCACGTCTCTACGTCCTTACAATCAAATGGAATGATGCACTTTCCTTTTACTTTCTCCCTGAAGCTCTCATCATATCTCCGCCAGATTGAGCCTCCATCTCTCCTATAGATCCCCGTAATTAGGTGTAAATATCTCCAGACATCCACCGCCGCCTCGAGCTTGGTTTCCAAATATACTGAAGCAAATACACTAAACACCGTCACCCAATTGGGGAATGATTTATAGGCCTCCTCTCCTATTCCACCTTTCTCCTTAGCCTTTTCTAGCTCTTTCTTGCCCATTTTAGTTATATTGAAGATATCTACATACGCTCCCTTCTTAATCCTCTCTCTGGAACTCCTCCTCATCCCTGATGTCAGCGCCGTATACGAGCAATGGACTACTGGCCCTTTACCCCCGCTTTCTTTAACCGCAGCCTGCGCTACCTTCCTCTGGCTTTTCGCCCCACTAAAATGCTCATTCAGAATCCTCAACAATTTCTTAGAACTACTTTCCTGGTCCGATGAGGACCCACTGTATAAAGATGACACACTTGTACTATGTGAAACCGTGTGAGACAAAACTTTACGGCACTCACCTTGCGATGCGACCCCCGGACTTGCCGCTTCATCCCGCCGAGGAGCCCTCTCCGCTGACGTCTCACTCCTTGTGGCTGACAGCCGGCGTCTCCTCGATGTCGCCGGACCTACTGCTAAGCCACCAGCATCAATTCCACTGCTACCCTGTCTTTCTGGGGAACAAAGAACGTTAGTACCCGTTCCTCTTGCTCTGTTCGCCGCATGCCTGCGCTCTGGCACCACTGACCTAGGGGTCTGCCTATCATCCTCTACCTCACCATACCTTACCGCGCGCCCTTGCTGCCGGCTTACATAGCTCGCTCGGGGATGCCTGAGTGGCGGTTCCCCTACCACCAAGGGTCTATCCTGATAATACGACGTTCCCCTGAACTGCTGGTAATCCCTGTCAACCCCTTGATGACAACATGGCTGCCCGCTGCCGCGGCCCCCCATCCTACTCTGATATTGGCCTCTACAGCCACCTGCCTCCCGATACTGCTCTTCAAAACTATCAGGAGGTAAAAGATATGGTCCATGGGTACATGCTTCCTGACCTGGTAAAGAATGGAACGCTGGCCCTCCCCTCCCCATACTTGGCCCCCACGATGGGAGAGGGTGCCGCTGCTGACAAGGCCCACCCGGACCTACGCTTTGCTCATCATACCCGTAGAACCTGTCTTCAGCCCGACCGAGCCCTGCTTGGGCGTTCATAAAATCACAGAACTGCTGCCCCTCATCTCTCAAATGGCGGCCCCCGCCACCCCCATATTCACTGTCCAGGCTCTCTGCGTAGTGCCCCAAATCCCAGTCATACCGATGTCTACTACCCCCTTGATACTAGGGATGAGCGCACTCGGATTTATGAAATCCGAGCCCACCCGAACGTTGCGGATCCGAGTCGGATCCGAGACAGATCCGGGTATTGGCGCCAAATTCAAAAGTGAAACTGAGGCTCTGACTCATAATCCCGTTGTCGGATCTCGCGATACTCGGATCCTATAAATTCCCCGCTAGTCGCCGCCATCTTCACTCGGGCATTGATCAGGGTAGAGGGAGGGTGTGTTAGGTGGTCCTCTGTGCTGTTTAGTTCTGTGCTGTTTAGTTCTGTGCTGTTTAGTTCTGTGCTGTTTAGTTCTGTGCTGTTTAGTTCTGTGCTGTTTAGTGCTGTGCTGTTTAGTGCTGTGCTGTGCTGTGCTGTGCTGTGCTGTGCTGTGCAGTGCTGTGCAGTGCTGTGCTGTGCTGTGCTGTGTTCTGCAGTATCAGTCCAGTGGTGCTGTGTGCTGTGCTCTGTCCTTCTGAGGTCAGTGGTGCTGCTGGGTCCTGTGCTGTGTCCTGTTCAGTCCAGTGGTGCTGTGTCCTGTGCTCTGTGCTTCTAAGGGCATAGTTATTTCCCCATTATTCCCAAGTTTTTAAAAAATAAAAAAAAAGTAAAAAAAAATAAAAAATTAGAAATTAAAAAAAATATATATAATTATAACCAAATGTGCAAAACCAATCCAGCAGTATAAGTCCATTGGTACTGCAATATTACCAAGTTCACACATTCTGCAGTATCAGTCCAGTGGTGCTGTGTCCTGTGCTCTGTCCTGCTGAGTTCCGTAGTGCTGCTGGGTCCTGTGCCGTGTCCTGTTCAGTCCAGTGGTGCTGTGTCCTGTGCTCTGTGCTTCTAAGGGCATAGTTATTTCCCCATTATTCCCAAGTTTTTAAAAAATAAAAAAAAAGTAAAAAAAAATAAAATTTTTTTTTAAAAAAAAAAATATATAATAATTATAACCAAATTTGCAAAACCAATCCAGCAGTATAAGTCCATTGGTACTGCAATATTACCAAGTTCACACATTCTGCAGTATCAGTCCAGTGGTGCTGTGTCCTGTGCTTTGTCCTGCTGAGTTCCGTAGTGCTGCTGGGTCCTGTGCCGTGTCCTGTTCAGTCCAGTGGTGCTGTGTCCTGTGCTCTGTGCTTCTAAGGGCATAGTTTTTTCCCCACTATTCCCAAGTTTTTTAAAAATTAAAAAAAAGTAAAAAAAAATAAAAAATTAGAAATAAAAAAAAATATATATAATTATAACCAAATGTGCAAAACCAATCCAGCAGTATAAGTCCATTGGTACTGCAATATTACCAAGTTCACACATTCTGTAGTATCAGTCCAGTGGTGCTGTGTCCTGTGCTCTGTGCTTCTAAGGGCATAGTTTTTTCCCCACTATTCCCAAGTTTTTTAAAAATTAAAAAAAAGTAAAAAATTAGAAATTAAAAAAAATATATATAATTATAACCAAATGTGCAAAACCAATCCAGCAGTATAAGTCCATTGGTACTGCAATATTACCACGTTCACACATTCTGCAGTATCAGTCCAGTGGTGCTGTGTCCTGTGCTCTGTGCTTCTAAGGGCATAGTTATTTCCCCATTATTCCCAAGTTTTTAAAAAATAAAAAAAAGTAAAAAAATATAAAAAATTTAAAAAAAAATAAATAAATATAATAATTATAACCAAATTTGCAAAACCAATCCAGCAGTATAAGTCCATTGGTACTGCAATATTACAAAGTTCACACATTCTGCAGTATCAGTCCAGTGGTGCTGTGTCCTGTGCTCTGTCCTGCTGAGTTCCGTAGTGCTGCTGGGTCCTGTGCCGTGTCCTGTTCAGTCCAGTGGTGCTGTGTCCTGTGCTCTGTGCTTCTAAGGGCATAGTTTTTCCCCCACTATTCCCAAGTTTTTTAAAAATTAAAAAAAAGTAAAAAAAAATAAAAAATTTAAAAAAAAAAAAAATATATAATAATTATAACCAAATTTGCAAAACCAATCCAGCAGTATAAGTCCATTGGTACTGCAATATTACCAAGTTCACACATTCTGCAGCATCTTGTGCTACATATAATGGAGACCAAAAATTTGGAGGATAAAGTAGGGAAAGATCAAGACCCACTTCCTCCTAATGCTGAAGCTGCTGCCACTAGTCATGACATAGACGATGAAATGCCATCAACGTCGTCTTCCAAGCCCGATGCCCAATCTCGTAGTACCGGGCATGTAAAATCCAAAAAGCCCAAGTTAAGAAAAAGTAGCAAAAAGAGAAACTTTAAATCATCTGAGGAGAAACGTAAAGTTGCCAATATGCCATTTACGACACGTAGTGGCAAGGAACGGCTTAGGCCCTGGCCCGTGTTCATGACTAGTGGTTCAGCTTCACCCACGGATCTTAGCCCTCCTCCTCCTCCCCCCCCCCTACAAAAAATTGAAGAGAGTTATGCTGTCAGCAACAAAACAGCAAACAACTCTGCCTTCTAAAGAGAAATTATCACAAATCCCCAAGGCGAGTCCAAGGGTGTTGGTGGTTGTCAAGCCTGACCTTCCCATCACTGTACGGGAAGAGGTGGCTCGGGAGGAGGCTATTGATGATGTAGCTGGCGCTGTGGAGGAACTTGATGATGAGGATGGTGATGTGGTTATTGTAAATGAGGCACCAGGGGGGGAAAAAGCTGATGTCCATGGGATGAAAAAGCCCATCGTCATGCCTGGTCAGAAGACCAAAAAATGCACCTCTTCGGTCTGGAGTTATTTTTATCCAAATCCAGACAACCAATGTATGGCCATATGTAGCTTATGTAAAGCTCAAATAAGCAGGGGTAAGGATCTTGCCCACCTAGGAACATCCTCCCTTATACGTCACCTAAATAACCTTCATAGTTCAGTGGTTAGTTCAGGAACTGGGGCTAGGACCCTCATCGGTACAGGGACACCTAAATCCCGTGGTCCAGTTGGATACACACCAGCAACACCCCCCTCGTCAACTTCCTCCACAATCTCCATCAGATTCAGTCCTGCAGCCCAAGTCAGCAGCCAGACTGAGTCCTCCTCAATACGGGATTCATCCGAGGAATCCTGCAGCGGTACGCCTACTACTGCCACTGCTGCTGTTGCTGCTGTTAGTCGGTCATCTTCCCAGAGGGGAAGTCGTAAGACCGCTAAGTCTTTCACAAAACAATTGACCGTCCAACAGTCGTTTGCCATGACCACAAAATACGATAGTAGTCACCCTATTGCAAAGCGTATAACTGCGGCTGTAACTGCAATGTTGGTGTTAGACGTGCACCCGGTGTCCGCCATCAGTGGAGTGGGATTTAGAGGGTTGATGGAGGTATTGTGGCCCCGGCACCAAATTTACTACCGGGGCCACTCCACTGTGCAGTCCATATTTAGATGTATCAGATATTAAACAACGGTGACAGTTGATGCCCAATTTTTTTATTTTATTGTGGCCTCGGTACCAAATTGTGTACCGGGTCCACCACACTACGCAGTCCAGATACTTGTTTGGTGGAATTCAGACCAGTTGAGGGTTTTATTATTATATTGTGTGGACCACTCTATCTATACCACAATACAACTCTATACCACTCTATTTCATACTTTAATTCTATTTCATACTTTAATTCTATTTCATACTTTAATTCTATTTCATACTTTAATTCTATTACTAATTACCATAAAGAGGAACAAAATAAACCAATTTTACCAAAAGTATAATATGACTTAGACTTACAAACACTACACTTGAAAGATCGTGCCTTTAAATGAAAAAGTCAGTCTTCATTGCACGACTATGTGCAACAGGGACAGTTTATTGGGTTTACAAAGTCAAACAATAACACTTTGACCCTGTCTGTCTGGGATCTCAATGACGAATTGTCTGTACCATGTTTGGAGGAGGTATTGTGGCCCCGGTATCAAATTGGGTCCCGGGGCCACCCCACTATGCAGTCCAGATACTTGTTTGGTGGAATTCTGACACGTGGAGGGTTTTTTAATTATATTGTGGCCTCGGTACCAAATTGTGTACCGGGGCCACCACACTACGCAGTCAAGATAGATAGATGCGTATTGCGTATCATAGATAAAGTACATTCAGTGGTGTGGGGCAAATTGAAAAATATTCAAAATGCACTGACATTATCAAAAACAAGAGGTTGTCACACGCTAAAACTCCAACATGTATATGATGGAGAGGATGGAGGAGCAGCCGTATGTGTAGTGTAATGCAGATCTGTTGAAGGTTTTTTATATATTTTATTGTGGTGCCCAGTGCCCACTCCTCTACGCAGTCCAGGTACATTTATTGGTGCGAATCATAAAAGTTCAGGGTTTTTAATATATATTGTGGTGACCAACTCCTCTACGCAGTCCAGGTACATTTATTGGTGCGAATCATAAAAGTTCGGGGTTTTTAAGATATTGTGGTGACCCACTCCTCTACGCAGTCCAGGTACATTTATTGGTGCGAATCATAAAAGTTCAGGGTTTTTAATATATATTGTCGTGACCCACTCCTCTACGCAGTCCAGGTACAATTATTGGTGCGAATCATAAAAGTTCAGGGTTTTTAATATATATTGTGGTGACCCACTCCTCTACGCAGTCAAGGTACATTTATTGGTGCGAATCATAAAAGTTCAGGGTTTTTAAGATATTGTGGTGACCCACTCCTCTACGCAGTCCAGGTACATTTATTGGTGCGAATCATAAAAGTTCAGGGTTTTTAATATATTGTGGTGACCCACTCCTCTACGCAGTCCAGGTACATTTATTGGTGCGAATCATAAAAGTTCAGGGTTTTTAATATATATTGTGGTGACCCACTCCTCTACGCAGTCCAGGTACATTTATTGGTGCGAATCATAAAAGTTCAGGGTTTTTAAGATATTGTGGTGACCCACTCCTCTACGCAGTCCAGGTACATTTATTGGTGCGAATCATAAAAGTTCAGGGTTTTTAATATATTGTGGTGACCCACTCCTCTACGCAGTCCAGGTACAATTATTGGTGCGAATCATAAAAGTTCAGGGTTTTTAATATATTGTGGTGACCCACTCCTCTACGCAGTCCAGGTACATTTATTGGTGCGAATCATAAAAGTTCAGGGTTTTTAATATATATTGTGGTGACCCACTACTCTACGCAGTCCAGGTACATTTATTGGTGCGAATCATAAAAGTTCAGGGTTTTTAAGATATTGTGGTGACCCACTCCTCTACGCAGTCCAGGTACATTTATTGGTGCGAATCATAAAAGTTCAGGGTTTTTAAGATATTGTGGTGACCCACTCCTTTACGCAGTCCAGGTACAATTATTGGTGCGAATCATAAAAGTTCAGGGTTTTTAATATATATTGTGGTGACCCACTCCTCTACGCAGTCCAGGTACATTTATTGGTGCGAATCATAAAAGTTCAGGGTTTTTAAGATATTGTGGTGACCCACTCCTCTACGCAGTCCAGGTACATTTATAGGTGCGAATCATAAAAGTTCAGGGTTTTTAATATATTGTGGTGACCCACTCCTCTACGCAGTCCAGGTACAATTATTGGTGCGAATCATAAAAGTTCAGGGTTTTTAATATATTGTGGTGACCCACTCCTCTACGCAGTCCAGGTACATTTATTGGTGCGAATCATAAAAGTTCAGGGTTTTTAATATATATTGTGGTGACCCACTCCTCTACGCAGTCCAGGTACATTTATTGGTGCGAATCATAAAAGTTCAGGGTTTTTAATATATATTGTGGTGACCCACTCCTCTACGCAGTCCAGAAAGATACCTTGTTGCAACGTTTTGGACTAATAACTATATTGTGAGGTGTTCAGAATACACTGTAAATTAGTGGAAATGCTTGTTATTGAATGTTATTGAGGTTAATAATAGCCTAGGAGTGAAAATAAGCCCAAAAACTTGATTTTTAAACTTTTTATGTTTTTTTCAAAAAAAATCCGAATCCAAAACCTTAAATCCGAACCGAGACCTTTCGTCAAGTGTTTTGCGAGACAAATCCGAACCTCAAAAATAACGAAAATCCGGATCCAAAACACAAAACACGAGACCTCAAAAGTCGTCGGTGCACATCCCTACTTGATACTCATATCCCCTTCCATGCGTGACAACCGGGTAATGCGAACTTCCACTGTCCGAAACTCGCTCCCCTGGACTATCGCCGGCAACCTGCCGTGCTGAAGGACCCCCTTTACCCCCTCCTCTCCTGCTGCCAGACCCCAACCCCCGCTCCAGATCCTTGCCCGCTGGGGACACAGACCTGGACCTACCGGTGTGCCGGCGTCCTCGCTGTGCCTGACCCCAAGTCGGAGACGGCGTTTCCATCCTGGATCTCCTAACCTTGTCTCTCCCCCTTGCTCCTTTCACTACATGCATCTGCTTAAGGGACCTGCTTGGAGCCCAGCCGCGCATTCTCACAGTACCCGCGGCCGGGGAAGCTGACATGTCCACCGCCTCCGGGTGTCCCCGATTAACCTCTCTCTGCTGCCTATCATGCTCCTCTGCCCCCGCTATCACCAACTCCGGACCAGGACTCCGTTCTCCAGGCCCCTCAGGTAAGATGGCGGCCGTCATCACACGAGGACTGACTGAGAGATCACTCTCGGCGGGGAGCTCAGTCAGGTCATTAAAACGGGCAGGGGGACCCACGCTGCACCTGGGGCGAGACATATTCCCAAATAGTTTGAAAGCAAAGGACCAGAATACGTGCAGCGCTATACAGTACCATAAATCCCTGAAACAACTAGCAACAATATCCCCACTGTTAACACAGAAAGAATCAGGCACAATGAAAAAACACCGTTATAGTAATCACAAAAAGCAACTTCAAAAACCAAATCATTTCCCTTAGCCGGACAGTGATCTGTTCAGCAGGAAATCCTAATGCCAAAGGAAGTTGCCCTGCCTAGCCAGAGATATATATGAAAACCTCCTTTAATTCCTCCCCCTAACATCCGGGAGCAGCAACTTCCTAAAACATTAAACCCTAATGTCCATGTCCAGCTTTGTGACAAGCATCTCCGTTTATTTACATTCAGCTTAAGGGCATCATTCCTAATAGTATGAACTGCAGTATTTTGGACACTAACGGCCAGGTTCCAGGAGCCAAAAATCCCAGGCTGCAGGTTAGCATTTCTAGAAAGAAAAAAACAATAATGTGTTAATTTTATGATTATCTTGGATTTAGAGACATTTTCTTGGATTATATTGAATTGTGTGACAATTGGTGGCTCCATTGTTTAATCATTCACTACTACAGACTTCAGGGAGCCCTTGGGCACGTGAGGGCACAACAAACTTACTGGTACTCTCCGCAAGATAGTGCCCTCCAATCCTCATGCTGGGACAAATTTCTCCACTTGTTCCCATCCCCTTCTGGACCAAGAGATCCAGAAGAGTGGCTTAAAGGGTGATGCAAGGTACATATTGGGTATCCATATGCTTTTCAAGCTTGCTAGAGGTTATAACTCCTAATGGACTGTCAGACATCACCCGGGAAGTTTGTAGCGTTAGCCGTTCTCAATTGTTAGAGTGCAAAATTATCCTCATTAGCAACCTTCTAGAGGAGTTTTTGACTTCCCTGCCTCTACTTACTATTGCCTTGTCACTTTTAAACTCATGGTCATGTAGACTGGTAGGTATTCATGCCTAACTCGGAGACTCTCCACCATACTTCTCTGTGATGAGAGCAGATTATTGGTATTGATCAATAAGGAGTAAATCTCCGGGAATCTCCTCTCATCATTATTAATGCTGCTGCTCAGATTATAACATTTTACCATGGGTCGTAATCAAGCAATTTTGTATAGTGTTATGAAATGTTCACTGTAAAGGAGCCTAAACGCCTATTAAAGTAAATGAGGAAATGTACACTGATAAAACACCTGGGTACCCTGAACGGACATTCCTGGGACTGGAAGAATGGGTAGTTATTTACCCGTTTGTAGTTAGAAAATCCGCCAAGGGTTTAAATGCCCAAGCAGCCTGCACTTAAAGACTTTTACTGTGATTATCCTCTTTCTGAATGTCAAATGCACAGCTTACTGGTTCTTGGCAGTGCTCCCAGAATTTACGGAGACAATACAGGAGGTCTCATGCTTCATTCAACATTATTTTATGTGTGTGTATATAAATTAGAGATGGTCACTGACCCCCGTGTTTTGGTTTTGGATTCGGTTTTGGATCTGGATTACCGTCGTGTTTTGGTTTTGGTTTTGGTTTTGCAAAACCGCCATTGCGTGTTTTGGTTTTGGTTTTGGTTTTGTTTGGTTTTGTTTTGCTATTTTTTGGGAAAATCCATGTTTTTGGGCCTAAATTAACCCAATTTAGTGCTCCAACTGTTTTAGAGACAAGTAATCTAATTGTTGAGGTAATAAATCATCCAAAAAAACAGTTTAATTCTTCGTTGGTAGGCCTATTCTACACACAAAACAGATTGTCTTCCTCTCCATCTATGCATATTGGCAATGCAGCCATCGTCTTTGAATGTATATTACACCCTACACTTATAGTTAAATATGTAAAGAAATGGAAAAAGCCAGTTTGGTTTCTGTCTCTCAAGGCCCCCCTCCACTTGTATAAAATAGCAAAAAATTCAGCCATTATAGACTGTACAATATTAATTGACATGGAGAAAGCCAGTTTGGTTTCTGTCTCTCTAGGCCCCCCTCCACTTGTATAAAATACTAAAAAATTCAGCCATTATAGACTGTACAATATTAATTGACATGGAGAAAGACAGTTTGGGGTCACTCTGTCTCTCTAGGCCCCCCTCCACTTGTATAAAATACCAAAAAATTCAGCCATTATAGACTGTACAATATTAATTGACATGGAGAAAGCCAGTTTGGTTTCTGTCTCTCTAGGCCCCCCTCCACTTGTATAAAATACTAAAAAATTCAGCCATTATAGACTGTACAATATTAATTGACATGGAGAAAGACAGTTTGGGGTCACTCTGTCTCTCTAGGCCCCCCTCCACTTGTATAAAATACTAAAAAATTCAGCCATTATAGACTGTACAATATTATGAAAAATGGACAAAGCCAGTTTAGGGTCACTCTGTCTATAACACCCTACCCTTAAGGATAAATTGCCCTAACAGCAGCCTTTCAAGATGGTATGTGATATGGAAATGCCACAAGTCCCTTTCCTCTTTGGGGGTAGATTGCACCCTACACTTACATAGAAAGTTTTAAAAAGATGTTATCGGCATCATCTTCAGCTTCATCCTCACCCTCATCAGTGTGTACGTCATCATCACAGACTATCAATTCATCGCCGCTTGAATCCGCCATTAGAGAACAGTCAGTGCTTGGATGTCTTGGATGGTGAAGGCCTTCCTCGTGGAAGATGTAGTTCATTTTTATAAACATCATTTTCTCCACATTTTTGGGAAGTAACCTTCTACGGCGATCACTGACTAAGTTCCCTGCTGTGCTGAACACTCGTTCAGAGTACACACTGGAGGGTGGGCAGCTTAGGTATTGCAAAGCAAGTTTGTACATGGGTTTCCAAATGGCCTGCTTTTCTTCCCAGTAAGGAAAGGGACTGTCTGACATTTCCATATCAACTACCTCTTGAAAGTAATCCTCCACCATCCTTTGCATGTTTATACTCATATTGGATGGACTTATGGGCAAAGTGACACATTTTTTTGAAAAATCCTTCAAACCAGCCCAGATGTTAAATTGTTCTCGTCTGCCCCCTGTGTCTTCCCTGCTTCTTTTTTGGAAATTTAATTTTTTACGAGCAACAGCTTGAGAAAGTGAAGGAGGACACGTCGTCAAGCCGAGGCCCAGTTCAGCGGCCAACTTGCTGAGCAATAGCTCCTTGCAAAAGTTCACATCTCGCTCATTTACAAGTAAAGACTCAATGTAGGTTTTAAACCTTGGATCAAGCACAGTGGCCAAAACGTACTGATCCGAGTTCAAGATCTTAATAACTCGAGGATCATTGTGAAGCGAATTAAGTACTTGATCGACAAGGCCAACATACTTTGCTGAATTGCTTGCTTTCAGCTCCTCCTTCATTTTCTCAAGCTGCTTTTCCAATAGTCTAATTAAAGGAATGACTTGGCTCAAACTAGCAGAGTCTGCACTGACCTCACATGTCACAACTTCAAATGGTTTCAGCACCTTGCACAGCACTGAAAGGATTCCCCACTGTGCAAGAGTGAAATACATCCCCCCTCCTTTCCCAATGTCATGACTTGTGCAATATGCTTGGATGGCTTTGCGCTGTTCCTCCATCCTCTGAAGCATGTACAGGGTGGAATTCCACCGAGTTACCACCTCTTGCTTAAGTTGGTGGCAGGGCAAGTTAAACTGCTCTTGGAGCTGCTGTAATCTCCTACATGCTGTGGCTGAATGCCTGAAATGGCCTGAAATTTTACGGGCCACCGAAAGCATCTCCTGCACCTCACGGTTATTTCGTAGGAAGCTCTGCACCACCAAGTTGATGGTGTGAGCAAAACAGGGAATATGTTGGAAATCACCCAGCTGTAATGCTCGCACTATATTGTTGGCGTTATCTGAAATGACATACCCTGGGGAGAGTCCGAGTGGTATAAGCCATGCATCAATCACATCTCTCAGTTTGCGTAACAAATTGTCAGCCGTATGCCTGTTAGTGAAGCCGGTGATACAAAGAGTGGCCTGCCTGTGACAAATGTTACGTAGTGGTGTACATGCTGCTGCTGTTCCTGCCGGTGAAGGTGAATGACCAACCCAGTGGGCTGTCACAGTCATATAGTCTTTGGTTTGGCCACTTCCACTTGTCCACATATCTGTGGTTAAGTGAACAGTGGGCAGAATGGCATTTTTCAGCGCAATCTCTACATTTTTACACACTTTTTGGTATAGTTGTGGAATAGCTTTACGGGAGAAATGGTGTCGCGATGGAATTCTGTAACGCGGACACAAAACCTCAATTAACTGTGAAAAACCAGCTGCGTTTATTGTGGAGATTGGACGCAGATCTAACACTAACATTGCAGCCATGGCGTCTGTGATTCGCTTGGCGACTGGGTGACTGCTGTCATATTTGCTTCCCCTCGCAAATGATTGTTTCACAGTTAATTGCTGAAATGTAGGACTGCTCATTTTATTCACCTGCCTCTGGGATGACGATTCACCCCCAGCAGCAGCAACAGCAGCAGCAGGACTAACGCTTTCTTCAGAGGAATCAATAATAGTGCCGGAGTCATCCAGCCTTAAGTGGGATGCCGGGCTAACTCCGAGCGCTACTGAGGATATTGATGAGGATGGTGTGGTGGGTGTATTTTGTAGCCGTCGGTATGTCGGTGAGCGGAGGGTCTTAGCTGATGAGGGAGTGCTTGTATTCTTTTGGGAAGAACTTTCAGCTTTTCCCAACACTTTGCCATGAACTCTCGTTAGATGGCGTAACATAGACGAGGTTCCAAGATGGTTAAGGTCCCTCCCTCGACTGACTGTGGCTTCACATACACTACAAATGGCTATACAATTGTTGTCTGGATTTGGGTAGAAATAATTCCACACATAAGAAGTGGATTTTTTTGTTTTATGCCCAGGCATGACAATGGCCTTTTTCTTGTCACGTGCCAGAACTGCTGCCACTGGTGCAGGACTTACACAAACAACCTCATCCTCATCAACATCCTCATTAGCGCCCTCGTCGCCTACACAAATCTCCCCCTCATCCTCTTCTAATTCCAAAGTGGCATCCTCAATTTGGGTATCACCGGCTACACTCGGGCTATTAAGGCACACATCAGCAGAATGCTCACGATTAGACATCCCACTGTTGGATGGACTCTCCACAGGGATTGTTGTCATTTGTGAATCAGAGCAAATATTCTCCTGTAATGCCTCACTGGTATCTTGCAGCTCAGCTTTGACGCGTAACAGTAGTTGTGCACCAATTGTAGCCTGGGTAACTTTTTGGGATCTGCCACTAATAGCCAAAGGTGAAGGCCTCATTCTCTCTTTGCCACTGCGTGTGTAGAATGGCATGCTTGCAATTTTTTTTTTATCGTCACTTAACTTTTGCTCAGTTACACTTCTTTTTCGCTTCAATACAGTAAATTTTTTTTTGGTTTTTGTTTTTTGCACTAATTTGAAAACACTCTGTTGTTTGACATCGCCTTGGCCAGATGACGTACTGGGAACACTAACATCAGGACTGGTGACAGAACCTGGTTGCTCATTTAGATCATATGTGGACTGCTTTGAATCCATTCTGAGCGCAAACCACTGAGGAGTGCTAAAAATTATTGAGTAGATACTGCTGACAGATATGACTTTTGACAGCCAGAAATATTAATGCACAATTAGGGAGGACACCCCAAAAACACTGAGGAGTGCTAAAAATTATTGAGTAGATACTGCTGACAGATATGACTTTTGACAGCCAGAAATATTAATGCACAATTAGGGAGGACACCCCAAAAACACTGAGGAGTGCTAAAAATTATTGAGTAGATACTGCTGACAGATATGACTTTTGACAGCCAGAAATATTAATGCACAATTAGGGAGGACACCCCAAAAACACTGAGGAGTGCTAAAAATTATTGAGTAGATACTGCTGACAGATATGACTTTTGACAGCCAGAAATATTAATGCACAATTAGGGAGGACACCCCAAAAACACTGAGGAGTGCTAAAAATTATTGAGTAGATACTGCTGACAGATATGACTTTTGACAGCCAGAAATATTAATGCACAATTAGGGAGGACACCCCAAAAACACTGAGGAGTGCTAAAAATTATTGAGTAGATACTGCTGACAGATATGACTTTTGACAGCCAGAAATATTAATGCACAATTAGGGAGGACACCCCAAAAACACTGAGGAGTGCTAAAAATTATTGAGTAGATACTGCTGACAGATATGACTTTTGACAGCCAGAAATATTAATGCACAATTAGGGAGGACACCCCAAAAACACTGAGGAGTGCTAAAAATTATTGAGTAGATACTGCTGACAGATATGACTTTTGACAGCCAGAAATATTAATGCACAATTAGGGAGGACACCCCAAAAACACTGAGGAGTGCTAAAAATTATTGAGTAGATACTGCTGACAGATATGACTTTTGACAGCCAGAAATATTAATGCACAATTAGGGAGGACACCCCAAAAACACTGAGGAGTGCTAAAAATTATTGAGTAGATACTGCTGACAGATATGACTTTTGACAGCCAGAAATATTAATGCACAATTAGGGAGGACACCCCAAAAACACTGAGGTGTGCTACAAATTATTTAGTAGATACTGCTGACAGATATGACTTTTGACAGCCAGAAATATTAATGCACAATTAGGGAGGACACCCCAAAAACACTGAGGAGTGCTAAAAATTATTGAGTAGATACTGCTGACAGATATGACTTTTGACAGCCAGAAATATTAATGCACAATTAGGGAGGACACCCCAAAAACACTGAGGTGTGCTACAAATTATTTAGTAGATACTGCTGACAGATATGACTTTTGACAGCCAGAAATATTAATGCACAATTATGGGGGACACCCCAAAAGCGCTGGGGAGTGCCAAATATGAAGAAAAAATAATAAACCTCTATCCTCCTCTCTGCACTAGCGATTTTGGTTAGAGCAATTGCAAGAACAATATGGTATTCTCTGTCCCTGCTCTAATTAGCCTATGACTACACCCTGCTCTCTCCCTCTGTCAAATGGCGATGGATTGCTGTGGAGGCGTGTATTTATAAAGTTGAAGTATCGCGAGAACCGAGTCCCGAGATCCGACGACGTCACAATGACGTTCGGCCTCGATTTGGATTCGGAATGGGCGGGAGAGTACCGAGCTGCTCAGCTCGGTACTCGGATACCCAAAGTTCGGGTGGGTTCGGTTCTCGGAGAACCGGACCCGCCCATCTCTAATATAAATATACATACATATATATATATATATATATATATATATATATATATATATATATATATATATATATACATACACATATACATATACACAAAAACAGACATAGATCCTCTGCACTCTCCATTATCATCTACTTATATAGTGCCACTAATTCCGCAGTTCTGTACAGAGAATTTATTTACATCAGTCCCTGCCCCATTTGAGCTTACAGTCTAAATTTCCTATAACACACACTCAGACACAGTCTAGGATCAATTTGATAGCAGCCAATTGACCTACTAATATATTTTTGGAGTGTGGGAGGAAACCAGAGCACCTGGAGGAAACCCACGCAAACACAGGGAGAATATACAAACTCCACACAGATAAGGTCATGGTTGGAAATTGAACTCATGATTCCAGTGCTGTGAGGCAGAAGTGCTAACCACTTTGCCAAACGTGCTGCCCGATATAGATTGTATAGATTGTCTATACAATGTGGGCAACCCCCTCTTGCACCGCAGTCTGTACATCGAGAGTGCAGAGGATCTATGACTTTTTTTGTTTATACAATGTAAGTTCCATCACTCTTGCACCCCATTTTTTACATTAATTAATTCCAACTTGTGTCAGGTGAGTCCCAGGTCTCCCATGGCTGCTAGTGCTTGGTAAAGACTCACCTTTAAAAGCTGTGTGCAGGTAAGCCTAAGGCCCAGATAAAATAGCATAGCATATGATCATGTTAGGACTGACCAGAATGGGAAGACTTTGGCGTGAGTTGATCAGCTTAACATATATTGCAATATGTGGAACTAACATTTCCTGTTTTTAATATAGAAAAGCTTTTAGCACAGCATTAGTTATGTGTTTGGAGAGTGCAGAGTATCCCTGTTCTTTGTATGTATGTATATATATATATATATATATATATATATATATATATATATATATATATACAGTGCTTTTTTTCCCATTGAACGCTGGGAACGGAGTTCCGGCACCTTTTTTTTTAACTTTTTTTTTACTTTTTTTTTTCCTCTGCGGTGCTGCTACAGTGCAGCACCGCATCTGTGTGTGTGTGTGTGTGTGTGTGTGTGTGTGTGTCCTGCTTCCGTCGGCCGGAAGCAGGGCAGCGGGAGGAGCAGCGATCGAACTAAGAAGAGTGAAAAGAAGTAAGCAGAGAAGGTAAGTAATACTAACTACAAAAAGCGGGAAGGGGCGAAAGTAGAAGAGGGCTACAGAAAAACAAAGGGCGAGCAGAAAGAAGGCTACAGAATAGAGGGGGAGCAGAAAGAGGGCTAAAGAATAGAGGGGGAGCAGAAAGAAGGCTACAGAATAGAGGGGGAGCAGAAAGAAGGCTACAGAATAGAGGGGGAGCAGAAAGAAGGCTACAGAATAGAGGGGGAGCAGAAAGAAGGCTACAGAATAAATATATATATATATAATTTTTTATTTTTTTTCATAAAAGATTAATAAGACGTGAGTTCCGGCACCTTTTTTTTTACAAAAAAAGCACTGTATATATATATATATATATATATATATATATATATATATATATATATATATATATATATATATATTCTGTATAAAACGGAGCTCTGTTTGACCATGTAATATTTTATTATCTATACTTCTGGAGATCACTATCACCTTCAACTAGTGTATGTAACTGCTATTAGGAATACTTTAGCTAATAAAATTACTGCTTCAAGATCCTGTTTTGACACATACTTACCTGCGGCATGTTAATATTAGAGATGAGCGCACTCGGATTTTGTGAATCCGAGCCCACCCGAACCTTTCCGATCCGAGTCGGATCCGAGACAGATCCGGGTATTGGCGCCAAATGAAAACTTGAAACCGAGGCTCTGAGTCATAATACCGCTGTCGGATCTCACGATACTCGGAACCTATAAATTCCCCGCTAGTCGCCGCCATCTTCACTCGGGCATTGATCAGGGTAGAGGGAGGGTGTGTTAGGTGGTCCTCTGTTCGGGTAGATCTTGTGCTGTGCTGTTTAGTTCTGTGCTGTGCTGTGTTCTGCAGTATCAGTCCAGTGGTGCTGTGTGCTGTGCTCTGTCAATTTTGAGTTCAGTGGTGCTGCTGGGTTCTGTGTGCTGTGTCCTGTTCAGTCCAGTGGTCCTGTGTCCCGTGCTCTGTGCTTCTAAGGGCATAGTTATTTCCCCAATATTCCCAAGTGTTTAAAAAATGTAAAAAAAGTTAATAAAAAAAACCCACAAAAAACTAATTATTTTTTTTTAATTACAACAAAATTTGCCAAACCAATCCTGCAGTATAAGCCCATTGGTACTGCAATATTACCAAGTTCACACATTCTGCAGTATCTTGTGCTACATATAATGGAGAGCAAAAATTTGGAGGATAAAGTAGGGAAAGATCAAGACCCACTTCCTCCTAATGCTGAAGCTGCTGCCACTAGTCATGACATAGACGATGAAATGCCATCAACGTCGTCTTCCAAGCCCGATGCCCAATCTCCTAGTACAGGGCATGTAAAATCCAAAAAGCCCAAGTTCTCAAAAAAAGCAAAAAGAGAAACTTAAAATCATCTGAGGAGAAACGTAAAGTTGGCAATTTGCCATTTACGACACGTAGTGGCAAGGAACGGCTTAGGCCCTGGCCCGTGTTCATGGCTAGTGGTCCATCTTCACCCAAGGATCTTAGCCCTCCTCCTCCTCCCCCCCCTACAAAAAATTGAAGAGAGTTATGCTGTCACCAACAAAACAGCAAACAACTCTGCCTTCTAAAGAGAAATTATCACAAATCCCCAAGGCGAGTCCAAGGGTGTTGGTGGTTGTCAAGCCTGACCTTCCCATCACTGTACGGGAAGAGGTGGCTCGGGAGGAGGCTATTGATGATGTAGCTGGTGCTGTGGAGGAACTTGATGATGAGGATGGTGATGTGGTTAATGTAAATGAGGCACCAGGGGGGGGAAACAGCTGATATCCACGGGATGAAAAAGCCCATCGTCATGCCTGGTCAGAAGACCAAAAAATGCACCTCTTCAGTCTGGAGTTATTTTTATCCAAATCCGGACAACCAATGTATGGCCATATGTAGCTTATGTAAAGCTCAAATAAGCAGGGGTAAGGATCTTGCCCACCTAGGGACATCCTCCCTTATACGTCACCTGATTAACCTTCATAGTTTAGTGGTTAGTTCAGGAACTGGGGCTAGGACCGTCATCGGTACATGGACACCTAAATCCCGTGGTCCAGTTGGTACACACCAGCAACACCCTCCTCATCAACTTCCTCCACGATCTCCATCAGATTGAGTCCTGCAGCCCAAGTCAGCAGCCAGACTGAGTCCTCTCCAATACGTGATTCATCCGAGGAATCCTGCAGCGGTACGCCTACTACTGCCACTGCTGCTGTTGCTGCTGTTAGTCGGTCATCTTCCCAGAGGGGAAGTCGTAAGACCGCTAAGTCTTTCACAAAACAATTGAACGTCCAACAGTCGTTTGCCATTACCACAAAATACAATAGTAGTCACCCTATTGCAAAGCGTATAACTGCGGCTGTAACTGCAATGTTGGTGTTAGACGTGCGCCCGGTGTCCGCCATCAGTGGAGTGGGATTTAGAGGGTTGATGGAGGTATTGTGTCCTCGGTACCAAATCCCGTCGAGATTCCACTTCACTAGGCAGGCAATACCAAAAATGTACAGAGAAGTACGATCAAGTGTCCTCAGTGCTCTGAAAAATGTGGTTGTACCCACTGTCCACTTAACCACGGACATGTGGACAAGTGGTTCTGGACAAACGAAGGACTATATGACTGTGACAGCCCACTGGGTAGATGCATCGCCTTCCGCAGCAACAGCAACAGCTGCATCAGTAGCAGCATCTACAAAATGGCTGCTCGTGCAAAGGCAGGCAACATTGTGTATTACAGGCTTTAATAAGAGGCACAACGCTGACAACATATTAGAGAAACTGAGGGAAATTATCTCCCAGTGGCTTACCCCACTTAAACTCTCATGGGGATTTGTGGTGTCAGACAATGCCAGTAACATTGTGCGGGCATTAAATATGGGCAATTTCCAGCATGTCCCATGTTTTGCACGCACCATTAATTTGGTGGTGCAGCATTATTATTATTATTATTATTATTATTATTATTATTATTAATATTTATTTATAAGGCGCCACAAGGCATCCGCAGCGCCGTACAGAGACAAACAAAATCACAATACAATGGGAGACAGCACAGTACAGTAAACACAGCAACTCAGTACGCTCAATGCACAGCTAGAGAGGGCGGGGAAGGGGGAGGGAGGATCCGCAAACGACGGGGCCCAAGAAGGAGGGCGCGGAAGACAGGGAGACCCCCAGGGGGGAGGAGGGAGCGAGAGTGGACGTGGGGTGGAGGACCCTCGAGGAGGAGGGCTAAGTAGCTGGAGAGCAGAGTTAGAAGTGGTGGAAACAGGAGGAGAGATGGCCCTGCTCAGAGGAGCGTACAATCTAAGGGGAGGGGTGGACAGACAGAGAGACGCAGGGGAGAGAGGGAGAGTAGGGGGACAGAGGCAGAAGATAAGGTAGGAAGTTAAGTGGGAGACAGAAAGGCTTTAAGAAAAAGGTGGGTTTTTAGGGCCCGTTTGAAGCTGGACAGATTAGGGGAAGTTCTGATGGAGGGAGGGAGCTTGTTCCAGTGGAGGGGGGCAGCGCGGGCGAAGTTTTGGATACGCGCGTGGGAGGAGGTTATAAGGAGGGAAGAGAGGCGACGGTCAGAGGCAGAACGGAGAGGGCGGCATGGAGCATGAATAGACAGGAGGGTGGAGATGTAGGGCGCAGTGGAGTTGGCGAGGGCCTTGTAGGTGAGTGGGAGGAGCTTAAAGAGGATTCTGAAGGGGAATGGGAGCCAGTGAAGGGCTAGGTAGAGGGGGGAGACAAAAGAGGAGCGGCAAGAGAGGAAAATAAGCCTAGCTGCAGCGTTAAGGACGGATCGAAGGGGATCAAGATAAGAGTGGGGGAGGCCAGTGAGGAGGAGGTTGCAGTAGTCCAGGCGGGAGATGATCAGAGAGTGGATAAGGCATTTGGTGGCATCTTGGGAGAGGAAGGGCCGGATGCGAGCGATGTTGCGCAGCTCGAAGTGGCAGGATTTAGCAAGAGAGAGGATGTGGGGGCCAAAGGAGAGAGAGGAGTCGAGGATGACACCAAGGCAGCGAAGTTGGGGGACAGGGGAGATAGAGGTGTTGTCGACAGTGATGGAGAGGTCAGAAGGGGATGGGGTATGAGAGGGAGGAAAAACTATGAGCTCAGTTTTGGCAAGGTTAAGTTTGAGGAATCGAGAGGACATCCAGGAGGAGATGGCAGAGAGGCAGGCGGACACCCTAGAGAGGAGGGAGGGAGAGAGATCAGGAGAGGAGAGGTATAGTTGAGTGTCGTCAGCATAAAGGTGGTAGCTGAAGCCGAAGGAGCTGATGAGTTCACCCAGGGAGGAGGTGTATAGAGAGAAGAGTAAGGGTCCCAGAACAGAGCCCTGAGGGACCCCGACTGGAAGGGTGGATGGGGGGGAGAGAGACCCAGAGGTGGTGACAGAGAAGGAACGGTGAGTAAGGTAAGAGGTGAACCAGGACAGGACTGGGCCGGAGAGGCCGAAAGACTGGAGGGTGTGAAGGTGGAGGGGGTGGTCAACGGTGTCAAAGGCTGCAGAGAGGTCAAGGAGGATGAGAAGGGAGAAGTGGCCCCTGGCTTTTGCAGAGAGGAGGTCAATGGTGACTTTAGCAAGGGCAGTTTCAGTGGAGTGGAGGGGGCGGAAACCAGACTGGAGAGGATCAAGGAGGGAGTATTCAGAAAGGTAGGAGGTGAGACGGCTGCAGACGAGCCTCTCGAGAATTTTGGAGGCAAAAGGGAGAAGAGATATGGGGCGATAGTTCGAGAGAGAAGTGGGGTCGAGATTAGGTTTCTTAAGAATGGGGGATACGAGAGCATGTTTGAAGGAGGAGGGGAAGATGCCAGTGGAGAGGGAGAGATTAAAGAGGTGAGCGAGGTGGGAGCAGGTGGTGGGGGAAAGGGAGCGAAGAAGGTGGGAGGGGATGGGATCCAGGGGGCAGGTAGTGGGGGGGGAGGATAAAATGAGAGAGTGGACTTCCTCGCCGGTGGTGGGACGGAAGGAGTGGAGGGGAAGGTGGTTGGGGGGAGGACAGAAGAGTGGGATGGGTGGAAGAGAGAGTGGAGGAGGAGATTTCAAGTCGGATGGCCTCGATTTTAGAGGAGAAGAAGGAGGCGAAATCAGAGGCAGTCAGGGAGGAGGGGGTGGGGGGAGGGGAGGGGGCCAAGAGAGTGCTGAAAGTGGCAAAGAGGCGGCGGGGGTTAGAGTACTGGGAAGAGATGAGGGATTTAAAGAAAGATTGTTTAGCGAGTGAGAGGGCAGAGCTGTAGGATGAAAGGATGAATTTAAAGTGGAGGAAGTCAGCCAGGGAGCGGGATTTTCTCCAGTGACGTTCGGCGGAACGGGAGCATTTTTGGAGGAAGCGGGTAAATTTGGAGTGCCAGGGTTGGGGTTTGGAGCAGCGGGGGTGGACGGAGTGGGCAGGGGCGACCGCGTCCAGAGCGGAGGTGAGGGTGTGATTGTAGAGGGAGACCGCCTGGTTGGGGCAGGCCTGGGAGGAAAGGGGAGAAAGGAGGGTATCGAGAGAGGAGGACAGAGAGGCAGGGTCAAGAGCATCGAGGTTGCGTATGGACAGAGTAGGTTTGGGCAGGGGGAGGGGAGCAGGAGAAGAGGAGAGAGAGAAGGAGAGAAGATGGTGGTCGGATAGAGGAAAGGGAGAGATGGAGAAGTCGGAGAGATTACATAGGTAGGAGAAAACAAGATCAAGGGAGTGACAAAGGCAGTGGGTAGAGGAGGAGGTCCATTGGGTGAGACCAAGGGAGGAAGAGAGGGTGAGCAGTTTGCTGGAAGCAGGGTAGGTGGGGTTGTCGATGGGGATATTAAAGTCACCGAGAATGATCGAGGGGAGATCGGAGGAGAGGTAGTGAGAAAGCCAGCTAGCAAAGTTGTCAAGGAAGAGGGAGGTGGGGCCAGGGGGGCGGTAGATGACAGTGACGCGGAGATGGATGGGGTAGAAAAGGCGGATGGAGTGAGCTTCAAAAGAGGAGAAGGAGAGGGAGGGTTCAGGGGGAATGACACGAAAAGTACAGGTGGAGGAGAGGAGGAGGCCAACTCCACCGCCAGGGCGGGCACCAGGCCTGGCGGAGTGGGTGAAGGAGAGGCCACCATACCTTTACCTCAGAGCATTACCTCAAGAGTGACAGGGATGTGCAGGAGATGCTTGCGGTGGCGCGCAAAATTGCTGGACACTTTCGGCATTCAGCCAGTGCCTACCGCAGACTAGAGGCACATCAAAAAAGCATGAACCTGCCCTGCCATCACCTCAAACAAGAGGTTGTGATGCGCTGGAACTCCACCCTCTATATGCTGCAGAGGATGGAGAAGCAGCAAAAGGCCATTCAGGCCTACACAGCCACCTACGACATAGGCAAAGGAGTGGGGATTCGCCTGAGTCAAGCGCAGTGGGGACTGATTTCCGTGTTGTGCAAGGTTCTCCAGCCGTTTGAACTTGCCACACGAGAAATCAGTTCCGACACTGCCAGCTTGAGTCAGGTCATTCCCCTGATCAGGCTGTTGCAGAAGCAGCTGGAGAAAGTGAGGGAGGAGCTGGTAAAGCATTGCGATCCAACAAAGCATTTATCTCTTGTGGATGAAGCCCTTCGTACGCTTTGCCAGGATCCGAGGGTGGTCACTCTTTTAAAGTCAGAGTGTCACGGGCACTAGGAGGCTTTACCCAGTATCACCCGCTGATGGTCTTATCAGAGCAGTAGAGTTGGTATATGATACTCTGATGGCAGGGTGATAATGGAACTGGAAACAGCAGATGGTTAGAGAATGCTCAGAAAGTCTATGACTAGCAGCACTGGTAAACAATAGGTAACTGAACACGAGGATCTGGATGGACAAGGGCACGTGAGGGTAGTCAGTGGTCTGCGCACGGCAAGTTGTACCACTGCTATAGTGAGAAGAATGTCCAGGAGTAATAAGGAGGTGGAAGTCAGCGGTCTGCGTATAGCAAGTTGTACCGCTGTCTGTAGTGAAGGAATGGAATCCAGGTGAAGGTAACGGGGAAGTCAGTGGTCTGCGAGTAGAAAGTTGTACCACTGCTTATGTGAGAGGATATATGCAACTGGTGACACAGGGAAACAGGAATCAGTGGTCTGCCTCTAGCAAGTTGTACCACTGAATATATATGTGAGGAAGGACACGAGGAGATAAATGCTATGCAGAGTCTACACGGGTACACTGAACTTGATCCCACGTTGAACTGCACACAATGATAATAAAGAATAAACAGCACTGCACAGATAAACAAAGTCACTCAAATAGTCCAGCAAAAGGAAACACAGTCAATAATAGCAATAGTCTCAGAGGATGGAAACTCCGGAGGAGAACAACTCAGTCCAGATGGATATGCAATACACCAGCACAATCAATGAGAAGTATGCATACCGTGGTTCAGATGAGCAGGCTGTTAGAGATAGCTGCAGGGATACCTGAGCGGCCGGGAACAGACGAGATGAGAAGTCCTTGCAGAATGGAAGCGGCAGGTAGGTGCAGCGCACTGTAGGTAGGCCAGCAAGGATGACAAATACTCAGGAAGCAGTAGTATATTGAATAGAACAGCAGGAGACCACGGGGGAGTTGAAGCGATGTAGCAAAGCTGGAAGCCGAGGAGCGTAGACTCGATGCAACAGGCGAGTTGACACAAATGGACACACTGTAGAAGCAGTAGGCAGCGGGTCAGCTGACGGCAGGTAGAATGCAGACTGGAGCGCTGAGACGAGCAGACTCTGTAGACACGCTGAAGTAGCGAACAGGAATCAGCTGGAACAGTAGCGATGTAACTCAGGAGAGTTTGCAGTAATCTGTAACTGTAGATACACGGAGGCAGCGGATAGGAATCAGCTGCTGGAGTCACGATGAAACACAGGAGAGTTTGCAGTAATCTGTAGCTGTAGATACACTGAGGCAGCGGATAGGAATCAGCTGCTGGAGTCACGATGAAACACAGGAGAGTTTGCAGTAATCTGTAGCTGTAGATACACGGAGGCAGCGGATAGGAATCAGCTGCTGGAGACACTAGGAACACGAGGAATAGAAGTGGTCTGGAAACCACAAACGGCAAACAGGAATCAGCATCAGCTGAACACACGAGCCGGCACTGGAACACCTTCAGAGACTCATGAGGAATGAGACTCCAAGATCAGGCAACGTGGTATTGACCACAGGTGCTTAATATAGGGAGTGTTGCCTGATCAGCCAATTAAGTTAAAGGAACAGAACTGAAGGTTAAAAGGGACTGCACATGCGCAGTACCTCATAATAATGGATGGACACGGTTCCTAGCTACCTTAGAAGTAGCACTCACAGTCCGGTGAGTGACACAGAGGAATACATTCTGGCCACCGTGCTCGATCCCCGGTTTAAAGCGTATGTTGTATCTCTGTTTCCGGACAGACACAAGTCTACAGCGGTGCAAAGACCTTCTGGTCAGGAGATTGTCCTCTGAAGAGGACCGTGACATGCCAACAGCTCCACCCTCATTTGCTTCCACATCTATGGCTGCGAGGAAAAAGCTCAGTTTTCCTAAAAGAGCCGCTGGCGGGGATGCTGATAACATCTGGTCCGGACTGAAGGACCTGCCAACCATTGCAGACATGTCTACTGTCGCTGCATTGGATGCTGTCACAATTGAAAAAATGGCGGAGGATTATTTTGCTGACACCATCCAAATAGACATGTCAGACAGTCCATATTGTTACTGGCAGGAAAAAAAGGCAGTTTGGAAGCCCCTGTACAAACTGGCTCTATTTTACCTGAGTTGTCCCCCCTCCAGTGTGTACTCGGAAAGAGTTTTTAGTGCAGCGGGGAACCTGGTCAGTGAGCGGCGAAGGAGGTTGCTTCCTCACAACGTTGAAAAAATGATGTTTATAAAAATGAATAATCAATTCCTCAATGAAGTACAGCACTGCCCTCCAGATAGTACAGAGGGACCTGTGGTTGTGGAGTCCAGCGGGGATGAATTGATAATGTGTGAGGAGGAGGAAGTACACACTGTAGGGGGAGAGGAATCAGAGGTTGAGGATGAGGACGACATCCTTCCTCAGTAGAGCCTGTTTAGTTTGTACAGGGAGAGATGAATTGTTATTTTGGTGTGGGGGCCCAAACAAACCAATCATTTCAGCCACAGTTGTTTGGTAGGCCCTGTCGCTGAAATGATTGGTTTGTTAAAGTGTGCATGTCCTATTTCAACAACATAAGGGTGGGTGGGAGGGCCCAAGGACAATTCCATCTTGCAACTATTTTTTGGGGCATTATGTGACCATTCAACAGTCGTTTGCCATGTTCAAAAAGTAAAAGAAAATGTCAACAAATTCAAAACATTTAATCAAAAGTTAAATGCCCTGTCATTATTTAAAACAAGAGGGTTTGACGTGCTAGAATTAGTGTAGTGTTAATATGTTATAAACACTACACTTGGAACTTGCAGGAGGTATTGTGGCCCAGGTATCAAATTTAGTACCGGGGTCACCCCACTACACAGTCCAGATTTTTTTATTTGAAAATTCAGAGCCGTGGAGGGTTTTTTATTAATTATATTGTGGTGACCACTCCTCTACGCAGTCCAGATACATTTATTGGTGCGATTCATACAAGTTCAGGGTTTTTTATTTATATTGTGGTGAGTGACCACTCCTCTACGCAGTCCAGGTACATTTATTGGTGCGAATCATACAAGTTCAGGGTTTTTAAATTATATTGTGGTGACCCACTCCTCTACGCAGTCCAGATACATTTATTGGTGCGAATCATTCAAGTTCAGGGTTTTTAAATTATATTGTGGTGACCCACTCCTCTACGCAGTCCAGATACATTTATTGGTGCGAATCATACAAGTTCAGGGTTTTTAAATTATATTGTGGTGACCCACTCCTCTACGCAGTCCAGGTACATTTGTTGGTGCGATTAAGACCAGTTGATGGTTTTCTTATTATATTGTGGGGACCACTCCACTACGCAGTCCAGAAAGATACCTCGTTGCACTGTTTTGGGCTAATAACTATATTGTGAGGTGTTCAGAATACACTGTAAATTAGTGGAAATGCTTGTTATTGAATGTTATTGAGGTTAATAATAGCATAGGAGTGAAAATAAGCCCAAAAACTTGATTTTTGAACTTTTTATGCTTTTTTAAGAAAAAATCCGAATCCAAAACCTTAAATCCGAACCAAAACCTTTCGGCAGGTGTTTTGCGAAACAAATCCGAACCCAAAACATCGCGAAAATCCGAATCCAAAACACAAAACACGAGACAACCAAAGTCGCCGATGCACATCCCTAGTTAATATATAGTGTGTGTGTGTGTGTGTGTGTGTGTGTGTGTGTTTCGATGTTAATATAGTGTGTGTGTCTTTCCCCATGTTAATATAGTATGTGTGTGTGTGTGTCTATGTTAATATAGTGTGTGGCCATGTTAATATAATGTGTGTGTATGTAGCCCCATGTTAATATAGTGTGTGTGTGTGTGTGTGTGTGTGTGTGTGTGTGTGTGTGTGTGTCCATGTTAATATAGAGTGTGGCCATGTTAATATAATGTGTGTGTATGTAGCCCCAAGTTAATATAGTGTATGTTTGGCCATGTTCATATAGTGTGCTTGTGTGTGTTTGGCCATGTTCATATAGTGTGCGTGTGTGTGTTTGACCATGTTCATATAGTGTGCGTGTGTGTGTTTGTCCATGTTTATATAGTGTGCCCGCAATATTTTAAAAATAGTGTGCATGTGTGTGCACAGTATTTTAAATATAGTGTGTGTGTGTGTGTGTGGCCCATGGTAAAATTGTGTGTATGTGGGGCCCCATGTTAATATAGTGTTTGTTGCCCCATGTTAAAATAGTGTGTGTGTGGGGCCCCATGTTAATATAGTGTGTAGCCATGTTAATATAATGTGTGTGTGTGGCTCCATGTTAATGTAATATGTCACCATGTTAATATAGTGTGTGTGTGTGTGTGTGTGTGTGTGTGTGTGGCCCCATGTTAATATAGTGTGTGTTTGGCCATGTTCATTTAGTGTGCGTGTGTGTGTTTGGCCATGTTCATATATTGTGCGTGTGTGTGTTTGGCCATGTTTATATGGTGTGCGCGTATGTCCGCAATATTTTAAATATAGTGTGCGCACAATATTTTAATATAATATGTGAGGGAAGGTAGGATGTTTATATAGTGAGGGAGGTAGGCTATTTATTGGTGGAGTGTTGTTGGGGGCTAATTATTTAGGGTGAGGTGCAGGGCCTGATCAGCCAATAGGCTGACCAGGCTGCAGCCTGGGGCGCTGGAGCCTGGGGGGCGCAGCATCACGGAGATTAATTTTTTTTCACTGCCTTTTTTTTTATTTATTTAGGCAGCGCCGGGCCTGCATCATCGGGATCGCCCCTGGTGTAAAGAGGGCAGCCCGACTGTCACTACTACATGACAGGCAGTCTGGCAGCGATCGCCGCTAGCTGCCTGTCAGGACGGCCGCGGAAACTTCTTACTGTGGTCACGTGAGATCAGGACTTCCGCATCTCACGTGACCATAGTAAGAAGCACTCGTGGCCGTCCTGACAGGCAGCTAGCAGCGAGGGGGGGGGGGGGGGTGGCGCTGCGGCGGTAATAGCCTAGGGCGGCTGGTACCCTCGATTGGGCCCTGGTGAGGTGATGGAACCTTTAATTTAATGCTGGGGTGGTTTAGGGCTATCAATTGAAATATGTGGTTGATTTTGGGGAGGAGGGCTATTTATTACATGTGAATATGAATTATTTATTGCTGGGAATGGTTGTGGAAAATGGCTATAATTTTTAAACTTTAATGCTATTTCATTTATTGCTGGGACTGTTTGGAGGGAGGGAAATATGATTTGAGTAAATGGGTATACTGTTAATTTAATGTTGGGGCTGGTTGGAAGGAAATAGCTCTACTTATTAAATGTGAATAATATTATTTGGGGGACTGGAGGGAGGCCTAATTATAAAATGTGAGTGCTATTGTTTTAACACCGGGGCTGGTTGGAGTTTTCTAAATCTCATGTACCCATTTTTTTCAAAATAGGGCATCCAATATTCCAGGATCAAGACAAGAAGGAACAGAGCTAAAGAAACCAGCTGCTACAAGTGGTGAAAGTGACCAAGACAGGTAGGAGAGAGCAGGACAGTCTGCCAACTTTCCTGAATCTGGTGGACAGTCCAGAATTTGGGTGACTGTCTAACTTAGTCAGGATTTGGTCTGATTGCAAGGACAGTTAGGAGGTATGACCCGTTTCACAACATTCTGCTTGTGAAGGCAGAGCTGTGTACTTCTAACAGTAGGGCCTGTGTATTTGTCTAAAATGATAACCATGGGCCCGATTCATCAAGGTACGCAAACGAATCGGTATTTGCGTTGCATACTTTGAGTGACGCAGACACTTACGTGCGAGAAATAAGAACCTCAAACTCCAAAAACACACCCACTTGTGGTCTTCTACACTTAAGTGATGGAAATAAGAATCGCAAACTCAAAAAAACACACCAACATGCGGATCTTTAAACAAGGTAGAAGCACAAGTGACGGATCACAAGCAATTGACGTGAAGCTAAGAAATGTATATGTCACGCCCAATGTGGGAGGTCCGAATAGTTTGTTTACACGTAACAAAACACAATGCCTGTGGCTTATTTTCACGGGATAGCTCTTTACTGATTAATCATTGGCAAATACCAATGATGTGGTACACTGTGAACAATGTTTTACGTTTGCTATTAATTAGTGTAATACACACTTTTACCAAAAAGACACATTGCTGAAGGCCTTTGTGTGTTTTGGATTTCAAGTCGCCGTATAGTGCGCAAAATGCATGGACATGGCTACATTAAAAGCACATGAATAATGAATCTATAAAAAATGTATGTACTATAAATCCATCAGAATTTTCAGGAAAATGCATAGCATACTCTTCCATAAAGGATACACACACACACACACACACACGAGTGTATACAACCTCCACACAGATAAAGGGCTTCTGTCTGGATTAGAACTCATGACTGCCTTTATGGAAAGTGGGAGAGCTACCCACTATCACGACCTGATGTTTGAAAAAATAGGAAGAACACCAACAATACAGCATGCGTGCTACACAGGCAACTGACACTTAAATGTACTCTTCATTATTCACACAAATTACTGACAAAATAGGAATTTCACAAGAAGCTCAGTGGTTAGCACTTTGAACTCACAACACAGCAGGTATGAGTTCTAATACAAAGCATATGCATAACAATTTTGTGGACTGTAATCATTTGGCTAAGAAGAAACGTAGAAAATTGACACAATGGTTTTTTTTTGTTTTTTTTTGTTCTTCACGTTCAACCACATTGTAAAATATGCCCTCATATTTATCCTGTATTGTAATAAACTAATTTTTTGGAGGGAACTTTCAAAAAGCCTCAGGGCCCACAGTTCACATGCACATTATTATGTGCATGCTGACATTTACTACTAGGAATGGACTAAGAGGGGGGTGGGGGGAGGTTTGTAGGGGACAGCCTCCTTGGAGTTAAATGCAACATTGCCTGCAAACCTACTTTCATCTGGATACACGGCGTACAGGATCATCACGCTCCCAGAGGAGAGACACCCAGACCAGGGCTTGCCCCGAAAGTAACGAGATTAGATAGGCCACCTTGGCTCTTTGAGTAGGAAAATGTTGTGGTTGTAGTTCGAATTGAATCGAACACTGGTTGAAGAAGCCTCTACAAATCTTAGGGTCCCCGTCAAACTTGGAAGGAGGAGGAATCCGAAGAGAAGAGGTAGTGGTAACTGGTACCTCTGGAGTGGGAGGTTCCGGCGCCGGGATGACGGGAGGAGCAGTAGAAGCAGCAACCTGAATAGAATCCATGCCAGCGTTTGAAAACATTGAAGAAGTTGCCGCTGACCACCGTCCTGTTGTTCCACTCGATGGAGTAGGAAGAATCATGTCTTTAGCAGATGGTTCCCCAGTAGAATCCGTCATGGCCTGTTGATACTGTCCCGGTTTGAGGGATTGGATTTTTTGATCAGCCCAACTTGGCGCTACTTCTAGCAAGGCGCGTAATCTAACGAACGGACGGTATTCACCAGGGACCACCGCAAGGTGGTTTGGTGTTAGCTGCGTCCGCCCGCAGGTTGCGGCCCTTACCAGGATTGTCAGGTGAGACCCTTCAGGGGAATGAGTGGAATGGGATGAACAGGATACAGCAGAAAAGATGGAGCACAAGCTCTGTAGACAATAGTGTAACAGAATAATGGAGTGTAAACTTTTGTGGAAAGTGGTTTAGCTGAGAGAGCTGGAGCATAAGATCTTGATGTGAGCGATATAGCCGAGAGAGGTGGAGCGTGAGCTCTTGTGGTCAGCAGTATAGCTGAGAGAGATGGAGCGTGAGCTCTTATGGTCAGTGGTATAGCTTGAGAGAAATGGAGCGTGACCTCTTGTGGTCAGAAGTACAAATGAAGGGATGGAGCGTAAGCTCTTCAGCCAATGGTACAGCGGAGAAAGATGGAGCTCTGCAGCCAGCAGCACAGCTGAGATATGGAGCTCTATAGCCAGCGGCACAGCGGAGATGAGGAGCTCTGAAGACCATATAGAACACGCAGGGAGAGAGACGGAACGTCTAATACCAGGCAGGTAACACGATCAACAGGCACTGAGGAGAAGGGGGTAGTGCCTTTTTAAAGTTTGGAGCCAGAATGGGTATACAATAGGGAGCATGCAAAGGACATAAAAGATAGAGTCTGCGCATGCGCAGAGTCGGAGACAGGACGCCAGCAGCCGGAGCATGGAATCAGCGTGAGGCATGTGAGAGTGTCGGGCCTCGGTTATAGAAGCCGAAGGACCGCTGTGGGACAATACTGCAGCGATCTGGCTGATGGTAAGCGACAGAGCAATGACTCAAACATACGGCGGTTCCTACCACATCTAGTAAACATTGCAACGAGCGCTCCACCTGTCTCTTTTATAAGTGAGGTAATTCTACAGCTAATCCATGGCAATGATCGATCTCTCCACATGTTTCTTGGATAAGTGAGGTAATTCTACAGCTAATCCATGGCAATGATCGATCTCTCCACATGTTTCTTGGATAAGTGAGGTAATTCTACAGCTAATACATGGCAACGAGCGCTGACACCCCCTGGATGCGTGCTTTTATCAGACACACCAAGCCAGGGTGCCAGACAATGCACTAAAAAGAGCAATTGAAATTCACAGTAAAAAGCCAGTTCATTAGTGAGCTTAGAATCAGCCCCAATGAACTGCTTTAGGGACGCTATTAATCAACATGATCAAAGCACCTTTTCTCTTTATGTGTATATTACACCATAAACTTCTTAGTGCAAATTAAGAAAAAAAAGCTTGCAAAGACTTGTAGATAAATAAAAATGACCAAAGCAACTCTTCTATAAAAGTTGTATATTACACGCTACACTTATTAGTGCAAATTCAGTAAAATAGAGTTTAATCCCGGCTAGGCCTAAAGGCATGTTAGACCAACAGTGCTGTGAAGTGATATCTACACTGTGAAGATGATGTCATCATCATCACCCTCATCAGTGTGTACATCATCATCACAAACTGTTAATTAATCTCCGCTGAAATCCGCCATTAGAGAAGTGTCTGTACTTGGATGTATTTGTCGGTAATGGCCTTCCCTGTGGAAGATGTAGTTCATTTTGATGAACATCGTCTTTTCCACATGTTTAGGAAGAAACCTCCTGACAAGGTTCCCAGCTTTGCTGAATACTCTTTCTGAGTACACACTGGAGGGTGGGCAGCTTTGGTATTGCAAAGCAAGTTTGTACATGGGTTTCGAAATGGCTTGTTTTTCCGACCAGTATGGAAAGGGACTGTCTGACATTCCATATCAATTAACTCTTGAAAATATTCCTCCACCATTCTTTGCATGTTAATAGTAGGATTGGATGGAGTTATGGCCAAGGTCACACTTTTTTTGGTAAAATCTTTCAAACCAGCCCAGATGTCAAACTGTTGTGGTTTGCCACCTGCACCATCCCTGCTTCTTTTTGGAAAGTGCAATTTCTTCTGAGCAGAAGCTGCCTGAGAAACTGAAGGAGGAGACGTCATCAAGCCAAGGCCCAGTTCAGCGATCAACTTGCTGACTAAGAGCTCCTTGCAACTGTTCAGATCTCTGTCATTTGGAAGCATTGAATCGATGTAGGTCTTAAACCTCGAATCAAACACAGTTGCCAAAACATAGTGATTCGACTTCAAGATTTTAATAACACTTGGATCATTGCGAGGCGAATTAAGTACTTGATCTACAAGGCCAACATACTTTTTGAAATTGCTTTCTTTAATTTCCTTCAGTTAGTCAAGCTGCTTTTCCAAAAGTCGAATTAAGGGAATGACTTGGCTCAAGCTAGTAGAATCTGAACTCACTTCACATGTCACAACTTCAAATGGTTTCAGAACCTTGCACAACATAGAAAGGATTCTCCACTGTGCAAGACTGAAATACATTCCCTCTCCTTTCCCAATGTCATGGCTTTTGCAATACGCTTGTATGGCTTTGCGCTGTTCCTCCATCCTCTGAAGCATGTACAGGGTGGAATACCACCTTGTTAACACCTCTTGCTTAAGTTGGTGGCAGGGCAAATTAAATTGTTCTTGGAGCTGCTGCAAACTCCTACATGCTGTGGCAGAATGCCGTAAATGTCCCGAAATTTTACAGGCCACCAAAAGCATCTCCTGCACCCCACGGCTTTTTTTCAAGAAGCTCTGGACCACCAAGTTTATTGTGTGAGCAAAACACGGAATGTGATGAAATTCACACAGCTGTAATGCTTGTGCAATATTGTTGTCTTTATCAGAAATAACATATTCTGGGGAGAGTCCAAGTGGTATAAGCCATGTATTAATGACATCCCTTAATTTTCGTAAAACAAATTATCAGCTGTATGCCTGTTAGTGAAGCCGGTGATACAAAGAGTAGCCTGCCTGTGAGAAATGTTACGTTGTGGTGTACATGCTGCTTCTGTTCCTGCTTGTGAAGGCGAATGACCAACCCAGTGGGCTGTCACAGTCATATAATCTTTGGTTTGGCCACTTCCACTTCTCCACATATGTGTGGTTAAGTGTACAGACGGTAGAATGGCCTTTTTGAGCCCAATTAGTACATTTTTACGGACGTTTTTATACAGTTGAGAAATAGCTGTTCTTGAAAAATGGTGTTGCGATGGAATTTTGTAACGGGGACACAAAACATTAATTAACTGTGAAAAAACAGCTGCGTTTATAGTGGATATTGGGCATAGATTTAACACTAGCATAATCGTCATGGCGTCTGATCTGCTTTGCGACTGGGTGACTGCTTTCATACTTGCTTCCTCTAGCAAAAGATTGTTTCACAGTTAATTGTTGTAAAGTACTAGTGCTCTTCTTCTTGGGCTGCTTATAGGTGGAAGATTCACCACCACCAGCAGCAGTGGGACTATCGCTCAAGAATTCTTCAGAGGAATCAATTATAGTGCAGGAGTCATCAAGCCTTACCAAGTTGGATGCAGGGCTAACTCAGATCGCTACTGAGGATATTGATGAGGATGGTGTTGTGGGTGTGGATTGCAGGTGTCAGGATGTAGGTGAGACAAGGGTCCTAGCTGATGGTCTGCTTGTTGTTATTTTTTTACCATATCTTTCAGCTTTTCCCAACACCTTGCCATAAACTCGCGTCAAATGGCGTAAGATGGATGAGGTTCCAAGATGGTTAAGGTCCCTCCAGGGCCGCCGAGAGGGGGGGGGGAGCGGGTACAGTTTACCCGGGCCCGGCCATGCCAGGGGGCCCGGGCCGGGCCCTCGCTGCTAATTAAATTTATTTATTATTTTTTTTTATTTTTCTCTGTTGCGCTATTTTTTTTAAAACTTTTTTTATTTTTATTTTCCCGCGGGGGGGGGGGGGGGGGGGGGTTCATGGGAGCTGGAAGAAAAAAAAAAAAAATACTCACGTGATCGCGCGGCGCCGTGTCCCTCCTCTCCTCCATTCACACTGACTGCTGGGCGTGACATCATCAAGTCACGCCCGTCAGTCAGTGAGGAGCGCCGCAGCCAGCAGGAAGAAAGAAGACAGAAGAGGAGACAGAAGAGCAGAAAAGAAAAGAAAGAAGTTGACAAAAGGTAAGTAAAGAAACGGAGAGGCAAGGGGAGGAAAACAGGGAGGGACAGTACTATAAAGAAAGGGGACAGAGAAACAGAGGAGGAAAAAAAGGAGAGAGCCACAGAGTAATAAAAAAAAAAGTGGGAGAGAGGAACAGAGGAGGAAAAAAAGTGGGAGAGAGGAACAGAGGAGGAAAAAAAAGTGGGAGAGAGGAACAGAGGAGGAAAAAAAAGTGGGAGAGAGGAACAGAGGAGGAAAAAAAGGAGAGAGCCACAGTGGAATAAAAAAAAATTGGGGAGAGAGGAACAGAGGAGGGAAAAAAAGTGGGAGAGAGGAACAGAGGAGGAAAAAAAGGAGAGAGCCACAGTGGAATAAAAAAAAATTGGGGAGAGAGGAACAGAGGAGGGAAAAAAGTGGGAGAGAGGAACAGAGGAGGAAAAAAAGTGGGAGAGAGGAACAGAGGAGGAAAAAAAAGTGGGAGAGAGGAACAGAGGAGGAAAAAAAAGTGGGAGAGAGGAACAGAGGAGGAAAAAAGTGGGAGAGAGGAACAGAGGAATAAAAAAAGTGGGAGAGAGGCACAAAGTAAAAAAGAAGGGGGAAAAGCAGCATGGAGGTCGCAGTGTGAGCATAAGGGGGTACAGTGTAGTTGTGATGAAGGGGCACAGTATTGTGTGTGTGATGGCACAGGGGGCTTGTTGCAATGTAGTGTGTGTGAGGTAGGTGGCGGCTAATTAATGGGCGCTATTTTGTTTGTAGGGTGATGGTGAGGCAATTTAATAGTAGGGACTATTAATTTAAGATGGGGTGGTTTGGGGGCTATTGAATCTTGGGGTGAGTTTAGGGAGAATGAGGTCTATTTATTAAATGTGACTATGAATTATTTAATGGCAGTGATGGTTGCGGGAAATAGGTATTGCTGGGGCTGTTTGCAGGAAGTGAAATAGGTTTATTTATTAAATGTAAATAGTATTATTTTAATGTTGGGGCTGGAGGAAGGCCTAATTATTAATCGTGGGTGCTATTGATTTAACGCCGGGGCTGGCTGTAATTTTCTAAATGTAGCCATTTTTTTTTCAAAATAGGTCCTTCAACATTTCTGGATCCGGACAAGCCACAACTAAAGAAACCAGCAGCCACAGGTGGAGAAAGTGAGAAGAACAGGTAGGAGAGAGCAGCACAGTGTGTGAAATGTTGTGATTCTAGTAGGCACAATACCAATTTTTGGTGAATGTTGTGCCCAATGTAAGGTGTAGGCCAAGACTGAACTGTTTGTGTACACACTGCATTGTTTGTATACTACACTGTGGTGGTAGATGTCCTGAAAGTCAGGAGTGCTTGAACATATGTGACGCTCCGGCGAATTGAGAGCCTAGTGGTTTTTATGTTAGCCACGCCCCAATGGCACGTTTGCCACGGCCCAAAATGCATGACCACACCTCCCAAAATTTTTGCACCGCCGTTTGGCTAGCTACGCCCCTGAATGCATGACCATACATCTAAATTTTTTTGCGCCGCCGTAAGGTGGCGCAAAAATTTTTTGGGGCTTATTTGACTATGAGGGGGGCCCCATGAATTTGTTGTACCCGGGCCCTGAATTCTTCTTGGCAGCACTGGGTCCCTCCCTCGACTGACTGTGGCTTTACATACACTACAATTGGCTAGACAACTGTTGTCTAGATTTGGGTAGAAATAATTCCACACATAAGAAGTGGCTTTTTTGGTCTTATGTCCAGGCATGACAATGGCCTACTTCTTGTCATGTGCCAGAACTGCTTCCACTGGTGCAGTACTTACACAAACAACCTCATTCTCATCAACATCCTCATTAGCGTCGGCTACACATATATCCCCCTCATCATCTTCCAAATCCAAAGTGGCATCCTCAATTGATGTATCACCGGCTACACTCGGGCTGTTCAGGCACACATCCGTAGAAATGCTGAAAGGGCCCTTTTATGGGTACACTATCAGAATAGTCACGATTATACATACCACTAGTGGATGGACTCTCCTCAGGAAATGGTGTAATTTCTGATTCTGAGCATAAATTTTCCTCTAATGCCGTACGGTTTTCTTCCAGCTCGGCTTTCACTCGTAACAGTAGTTGTGCACCACTTTTGGACTCCAAATTACTTGGTCTTGCTTGGTCACGAGTGACCTTACAAGAAAAAGCCTCAGAAACATTTTTAGATCTTGCACTAATAGAGAAAGGTGAAGGCCTCATTCTTTCTTTGCCACTGCGTGTGTAGACTAGCATGTTGGCAATATTTTGTTATGGGCAGTTAACTTTTCCTATATTACAGCTCTTTTTCTCTTCAACACGGTAAAAGGTGTTTTTTTTGTTGGATTTTTTCCCTGACTTCAAAAGACTATGTACTTTCACATAGGCTATACTAGATGACGTACAGGGAAGACTACCATCAGGACTGGTGGCAGCAGCTGTTTGCTGCTCCTGCTCATATGTATACTGCTGTGGATCCCCGAAGTTCGGGTGGGTTCGGTTTCAAGTAATTTGTGTGTGCGTGCGTCTGTGCGTGTGTGTGTATGTGTGTATGTGTGTACACATTTTAAAACAATACAACGAAAAACAAAACAAAACATAGATTTGTCAGCTGTCACATAAAACCCTGCTGCCTCTTTGACAGCCATGTCCGCCCTGGTGTAGATTCGTGTGTGTGAGTGTAGACTTTATTAACAGCTACTTCAGTTGGTAATTGTGTCACCTTCACAAGTCCTCCATGTGATGTCCTACTTTATGTGCTGGCATTGCTATAAAAAGTTCTTCAGTCGCCTCAACGTCACCACCTAGACTAGAAATATGCTGAAGACCAATGTATATCAATTGATTTTCCCTCTGCCAACTCACATGCCATTTTCAATCCCCCATCTCCAGCTACTTAGCTTAGTGAGAAGGGCAAAGGGATCTATTCTCTATAACACTTTCTTCAAATATAATAGTATCCAGTACATGTCTGTCTAACAGTGAACAAATATAAAACATGTAAATTTTACAATTTCTAGGGTTTCACATTTTGTCAGGTCTTGTGGAAAAATTCCTACTCCAATGTTCTACACAGAGATGCATATATTGTATGTCTAACCACCAGCGATCCACCCTTTGTGCATATATATAAAGACACACTTTTCACAGGAGACAAAAAGGCAGATATGCATTCTATAAAACATGAATCATATTCCCACAACAAAAACCTTTATCCTTAAAATCAGCAGCCTCTATAGACATAAATACAAACCCCTAGCTGCTTCTGTGACTTATGTCAATCTAGTGTGTGTATCCCTGACTCCGTCTGATGTCACAAATGTCTTAGCCCCATAAAAGAGACCATGTGTACATGTTTTCGTATCTTCTTTACAAGAAAAGAAAGTGAGATACTGACAAGAGAAGTAAAGACTGTGAAATAGGAAAGCCAAGAGATGATAAGAATACAAGGCTTTGAAAACAAACAGCGTTTTTGGAGCTCCCTAAACTGTCACCCTAATTACCGCTAATTAACATTGTGTGGCCACCCTAACTGTCCGGCCCGACTGGTGTATGTTAGGAGAGCGCTGCCGACCCGCCAGCCTGCTTGAGGAATCAACCATACCCCCGTGAGGTCTGCAACAGCCTTCTGGCGCCGGAGAGGTGCCGCAATCCCCATTCCGCCGCTGCACCTGAGACATTGGGGCGGACGATTATCCTGCAGACTGATCCCCTGCTGAAAGTCTCACTGTCTGGCCCGACTTGTCACTCCGCTCCGCTGATACGCTAAACCGGAAGTAGCAGGCGCCATCGCCGGCTTCACTTCCGGCAAGGAGTTAGATGAGAGGCACGCTGGGAACACTCTTAGAAAGTGTCTGACGGTCCACGTCTGGATCCAGCCCAGCTCCCCTGATGCAACGGCGGCCTTTGACTGGAGAGAAGATACAGACCTTCACCTGGTGCTGACTGTGACTGTACCTGGCTGTGCTGTAACTTCACCTGACAGCAGGTCTGTGTTTATCCCCTTTAAACTCTCACTTGCTCGTCTCTCCTATTGCTGTACTGGGACATATAATATCTTTAGATCTAGCTACACTGCCACCTTGTGGTCATACTAGATTCTAAGCTTTAACTTTTAAAGGGAGCTTCTGCATAAATTTGAGAGTGCTTCTCCAGTATAACGTGCTAATAACTGAGAAGGCAAATCTCTTGGAGACAACAGCAGTAGCAACTATTGACAGTGTTGTGAAGCCTGGAGCATCTGTCGGAAGAGTATCCCGACTAATGTCCTGCAACTGTAAGTTGTAAAATTATGTCATCTTAACTCTAAACATAGTGGAGGTGGAGGAAGCGTCATGCTATTGATGTTCTAAAACAAAGTGTTGAATATTTTTCTGTTCAGATTGGGAAATAATTGCAATCCTGCGCCACAAATCTTTATAGGTTTTGATCTCTGCATAATCCTAGAAACGTCTGGTGGAACTTTTCTCTCACCAATATGTCTCACAAAAAAAAAAAAATGAGCAATACTCCTAAACATACCATTATTAAGGCGCTAGAAAAGGCCAGTGGCCACTCTAAAGCATTACCGGATGCAGCTGACCTGGGTTCAGACTCAGACAACAACTCTTTACCTGAGACTGCACTTACTTCCAATGATGTGATTGCTATAGTCACAAAAACAATTCAGTCAGAAATGAGAGCAATTGTCTCGGAACTTCGTTCAGAAATATCGGACCTGGGATCTCGAACGGATGCTGTAGAAAATCAACTAGATGCAGTCTCTAAGCATCAACAAACAACAGATACCGAGATAGCTGAACTGCGAACAGAATTTAACTCATTTAAAGATAAAATAGAAGATCTGGAGAACCGTAACAGACGCAACAATATCCGGATTAAAAATATTCCAGAATCCGTCTCTGCAGAAGCTCTACCTGACTACATTGAGGGTTTATTCCTACAAATGATACCAGACTTTTCAAAAGAACACCTTATCTTGGACAGAGCGCATAGAGCCTGTCGAAGTCGTATAATTGGATGAACGAAAGTATATTGGTTTAATATTGGTTTGCCGTGCGTATTGCGAAGCGTACGCCACGTACCACGCGGCGTGATGCGATCGCATGGTAAAATACGCACGCACACACTCGCATTACAACATTTAGTTATTTATACAATTCATATTCATATTGGTTCCGTTACACTGTAATTTATGAGCAGATAGCATTTGATGTATTATTAGTTTATATATATATATATATTGATTACATGTACACTTCAGTGTTATTAAAGGTTTAGGTTATAGGAAAGGTGTTATGCCTGATATCATATTGAAGCCCTATTCATCAGTAGCTGACCGGTGCAGTTGGCGAAGTGATCGCACATTGCATACTTTAGTTATTGATATTAGGGAATAAACCTTTTGTATGATGCTGGCTATGAAAGGAGCAGACCCCCTGGAGAGACGACCCCCTCCTTTGGATCCTTTAGATTGAATCAGCCTATGAACTGTTTACCCTGGAGCCACCCTGTGTCTGGACCTATAGAAGCAAGCTACGTCATCTCTATTGTTCACAATGAAACACTGACTGTATATATATATATATATATATATATATATATATATATATTTATTCATAGCTGTGCATCCAGACCTCAGTCAACTCTGACACAGTATTCTAACAGATATACTGTCCATCAGGTCCCGTGGGTGCGCAGCGAGCACATGCAATTGCATTGGTATGTATTTATCTTTTGGTATTGGCTGTGCTGTACTGTACTGTACTGTATCATGATATAATAATGTATTGAATTGTTGACTATTTACATCTGCTAAAATAAATCACTTTGTGCGTTAGAAACACAATACAATCGCTTGGGCAATGCTTATTTGAAAACAATAGAATTACTTTAATAATTTGGGGGCTCGAAGGTGAGTTACGTTACCGGCAGGTATGCAACGCTTACGTTATTTGGTTCCTCAACAAACGGTGGATTGACGGACGCGTCGCATAGCAGGAAAGAACGCAATGTGTTTAAGACCTGTGGTTTACTTTGTGTTGAGAGACCGAATGTCCGTCATTGCATAGACTGAAGGAACGCTAATTAGAATCTAGGGACAAGAAAGAAAAATGTTTCTTTTTTTTGTCGTTTTACGTTTTAAAGTGTATTGCATTGCTGAGCGTATGTGTATTTCCGGCTGTGCGTACGCGAACTTCCGGTAGATTTTCCACGTGGTTAAACAATTGTTTTGATAGTTATTATATGTATATAGTATAATTACTTGTGGAAACCTCTGAGACATTATTACTGTTGTTGGGAACTTTTAATTTTTTGCGCAGAAAAGGTGTATAGTGTGTGATTTTGTAACGTAGATACACTGTTTATTATTCATTGTGCTCAGTTGCTGTCTGACGAGGCGGATTGCCAAACTGAAGGACGCTATACAGGGCAGGTATACCGAATGCGAAAACCGGGTTTTCGCAAAGCGCTACCAATAGATCGCAAGGTTTGCTAATAATTAGTATTGGTAGGCTGTGCGATCTAACTGCATGACAACCATCAGTGCGAATTGGTGAAGCAGATAGGAGGGATTATGTTGGAAAGGCTGGTTGATTGTATCGACTTTGTTCTCCCAGTTATAATAAACTCAACAGATTTTTGTGGTTTAGCCAGGGCATCGAGGAGCTGATAGCCTTTGGGTCCCACAGTGATAGTTTCTGTGTTAGGGGTCCTTGTCTAAGACAAGAGGAAGCGAGTGGACGCGGCTTGTAGCGAATACGTCCACGGACAGTAAGAGATCTCTAGCGGTAGAGTGATTGTAGAAATTGTTGAAATCAGTATATCTGTGTTCCGCATAGAAGGTTGTGGTAGCCGGGCTATCTAAGACACTGTTCAACATGGGTGCTAAGCATACGCTAGAGATGGCCAATGTACTGCCTAAAGAAGGCCTTAGGGATTCAGCAAGGTTTTGCATGTGTAATAAATATGGTGCATACGCAACGGCTTATTGCAACACAGGGGTCGAGATGACCAAAGAGTGTGTTAGGCCTTTCCCAACAATAGGGAGTTTTAATGCAGAGGTACAAAATAACGTAAAAGATAAAGTACGGTTGAGTAAGTCAACGAAAAAGAGAAATAGAAATAATGATTGTTTAAAATTGTGGCAAATGGAAGGTAACACGTGGCAGAGCAGCGAATGTTCAGCGGAAGTAAGCGTACCGGAAACAAGCATTCCGGAAGTGTGCATTGCTAAGCGTGGCGAACTGAGCGCAAACACGCCCCCGACAACTTCGGTCGGGGCGGGAAGTACAGCCAGTACCAAAAATGTGAAAACTGTAATTAGTAACCTGTATGTTGTTTTAAGTAATGTTAAAAGTAATGTTTCAGGACAAAGAAGAGGGACGGCCCCACCAGCAGGGGCAGCGGCTGAAAGTGGTGAGAATAATGTAAAGGTTAACACAGGGGGAGACATCCATTGTACTGCAGCAGCAACATCAGCAACTAGTTCAGAACATAGTCATTTGGTAGACTTACATCCTGTCTGCACTACAACAGTTCCCAATGGGAAAGCGGACAGAGATGGTGATGTTCCCTTAAAACATGTAGCAAAGCATGATACATGCACTAGATCTGAAACATTTTAAATTTTGTCTGATTTCCCTGATCCTAGGAAAGATTTGACCAAATGTCAGCAGTTTATTAGATATTATGTGTCACGATTTGCACTCTGCAGCTGCTGTCTGCAGTGACTCTTTTGGATTTGTTATGCTTTCCACTTGTAGTACCACTGCCCACCAAAAGGGGCACTGTGATACTTGATTATTCTCCTTGATCACTGGAAGTGGTTTCAGCTGCATGAGGCCTATTTATACCTGCCTGCTTCAAACAGTCTGGGCCAGATCATCAGGTCATTCTGAGGAGCATTCCCTGTGCTCAGCTTCTATCTGCTATCTGGACTCCTGCATATTTCTTCGTTGAAATCCACTATTTGCTGTTACCTGTGTCCTGGACTCCTGCATCTTCAACCATTATACCTGGTACTTGTAGTTCTACGCTGCCTGTTGAAATCCACTATTTGCTGTTACCTGTGTCCTGGACTCCTGCATCTTCAACCATTATACCTGGTACTTGTAGTTCTACGCTGCCTGTTGAAATCCACTATTTGCTGTTACCTGTGTCCTGGACTCCTGCATATTTCTTCGTTGAAATCTACTATTTGCTGTTACCTGTGTCCTGGACTCCTGCATCTTCAACCATTATACCTGGTACTTGTAGTTCTAAGCTGCCTGTTGAAATCCACTACTTGCTGTTACCTGTGTCCTGGACTCCTGCATCTTCAACCATTATACCTGGTACTTGTAGTTCTACGCTGCCTGTTGAAATCCACTATTTGCTGTTACCTGTGTCCTGGACTCCTGCATCTTTAACCATTATACCTGGTACTTGTAGTTCTATGCTGCCTGTTGAAATCTACTATTGCAGTTACCTGTTTCTCATCTGCACTTTGAACTGTCTCATGAGTTACCTTGTCATCTCTGTTTATTAATAAACTCATTATAATCACTTATCTCCTCTCCGTGGTCATACCTGGGAAATCCTGACAGTATGATCTGGCCATAAACCAAGCCTGCTGCTGCACGGCTTTCATCTCTTTTGGAAAGGATTTCCAGGGAAGTGACCTACTCCGTTTTCAACATTAAGACTATGGCTGCTATTTCCTCAGAAAATTCCCTGTTCCAGTTGCTCCAAGTGGACATTCTTCAACTTCGCACTCAAATAGCGCAAGTATCTTCCTTGCTGAACCAAGTGCTTAAGCAACTTCCAGTTTCCACCCCTAATACATCCTGCTGTAAGGAGTCTAACTATGCTGCTAACATTTCATTACCAAATTTGTCTGCCTTTGACTCTCTGCAAGCAGTACCTCCCAATATTCCTGTAACAAATTCCAGGTTTTCAGGTGCTCCACGCCCTCACCTGACCGAAGAGGAGCGATGGTGCAGGATGACCCACAAACTGTGTCTTTACTGTGCCAGTGATGTACATTTTTTACAGGATTGGCCGCTCCGTAGACTCCGACCATCTTCAACCTCTATCTCCAGCTCTAAATTACAAGCTTCTGTCTTCATTCCAGACATGTTATCTGCTCCCATGAGAACCCAGGTTCCCCAGTTCAACCCAGAGGGGGCGCTGCCCTTAAAGTCTGCTCCAGAGGGGGCGCTGCCCTTAAAGTCTGCTCCAGAGGGGGCGCTGCCCTTAAAGACTTCTCCAGAGGAGGCGCTGCCCTTAAAGACTTCTCCAGAGGGGGCGCTGCCCTTCCAGTCCGCTCCAGAGGGGGCGCTGCCCATCCAGTCCGCTCCAGGGGGGGCGCTGCCCTTCCAGTCTGCGCCAGAGGGGGCGCTGCCCTCCCCGTCTGCTCCAGAGGGGGCGCTGCCCTTCCCGTCTGCTCCAGAGGGGGCGCTGCCCTTAAAGACTTCTCCAGAGGGGGTCCTGTCCCTCCAGTCTGCTCCAGAAGAGTTGCCAGTCCATGCGGTCCAGCACGAGTTGCCAGTCCATGCGGTCCAGCCCGAGTTGCCAGTCCATGCGGTCCAGCCCGAGTTGCCAGTCCATGCGGTCCAGCCCGAGTTGCCAGTCCATGCGGTCCAGCCCGAGTTGCCAGTCTATGCGGTCCAGCCCGAGTTGCCAGTCCATGCGGTCCAGCCCGAGTTGCCACTTGGTGCTGTCTGCCCTCAGGCTTCTCAAAGTGCTGTCTGCCCTCAGGCTTCTCAAAGTGCTGTCTGCCCTCAGGCTTCTCAAAGTGCTGTCTGCCCTCAGGCTTCTCAAAGTGCTGTCTGCCCTCAGGCTTCTCAAAGTGCTGTCCCTGCCAGGCCTGCCGCCCAGTCCGGGCCTGCTCCCAAGTCTGCCGCCCAATTTGGGTGCCCTGCCAAGTCATCTGCCCAGTATGGATTGTCTTCTGCCAAGGGGGTCCTACCCAAGTCCCAAGGGATGTATGTTCAACCCGAGCTGGCCGAGTCTCATGCTAATTCGAATTCACCTTCTGTTCAAGTCTTCCAACCACCTACTTTCAATGGGGATATTCAGCAATTTCGTGCTCTTATTAAATTCTGTACATCCTATTTTCCCTCTGTATCCAACCTCCTTGATACTCAACGAAAGAAAGTGTTTTACATGTTGGCCAACTTTACAGGGGGAGCTCTGGAATGGGCAGAGCCCTTAATTGAAACCCAAGATCCCATTCTGTCTGATTTACAGCTTTTTACTGAGGCCGTGATCAAAGAATTTACACCAGCACCTGCTATTCTCACTCCCAGTGCTTCATCTATGCCACATGTTCTATCTCCAGCTACTCCCACTTTGATATTATCGTTTTCTTCACTCCATTTCCAGCAACCCTCTAAAAACCATAAAAAGAAAGTGAAGAGGAAGAAGAAGAAGAAAGATTCTCCTGGATCTCAACTCCCCTGTGGTGTGGTTTCTATACCCTTCCCGTCCTTGCATGAAGACTTCTCAAATACATGCCCAATTCTGGACTATGACTCTGACTTTTCTGACCATTTCTAGTATTTGGGCGTCTGGAATCCGCCCTTTAAGGAGGGGGTACTGTCACAATTTGCACTCTGCAGCTGCTGTCTGCAGTGACTCTATTGGATTTGTTATGCTTTCCACTTGTAGTACCACTGCCCACCAAAGGGGCCACTGTACTACTTGATTATTCTCCTTGATCACTGGGAGTGGTTTCAGCTGCATGAGGCCTATTTATACCTGCCTGCTTCAAACAGTCTGGGCCAGATCATCAGGTCATTCTGAGGAGCATTCCCTGTGCTCAGCTTCTATCTGCTATCTGGACTCCTGCATATTTCTTCGTTGAAATCCACTATTTGCTGTTACCTGTGTCCTGGACTCCTGCATCTTCAACCATTATACCTGGTACTTGTAGTTCTACGCTGCCTGTTGAAATCCACTATTTGCTGTTACCTGTGTCCTGGACTCCTGCATCTTTAACCATTATACCTGGTACTTGTAGTTCTATGCTGCCTGTTGAAATCTACTATTGCAGTTACCTGTTTCTCATCTGCACTTTGAACTGTCTCATGAGTTACCTTGTCATCTCTGTTTATTAATAAACTCATTATAATCACTTATCTCCTCTCCGTGGTCATACCTGGGAAATCCTGACATTATGGTAATATGTATGAGCCAACTAATAACGATTGGCGAGTATTATTGAAGACATGTGTTCCTCTCAATACTGATATACAAAAGTTCATTAATGATTGTATGTTGGAGGAGGATAAATCCTTAACCGAGGATGATAATCAGGACAATATTAGACAAATAATCACACGGTTGGCCATATATTTTCCAGTGATAGTGGACTGGAGTAAAGTTTTTACTATCAGGCAAGAGGATAGTGAAAATGCAACAGACTATTTTTGCAGGGCTCTGATGGAGATGGTCAAATATACTGGGGTATCAGACATAAAAGATAATGTAGATTACAGAGAGGTTGCTGTTAACGTTCTAATGGATGGATTCAGGGAAAACTTGAAAAGTAGGGTGCAAACTTCATTACCATAGTGGAGAGGAAGTACTGTAAGTGTTCTCAGGGAGTCAGCTATAGGACATGATAAAAATAAACAGAAAGAGACACTAAGTAATAGGGTAATGATGGTAAGTATCCTAGCACTAGAGGGACTGCACACATGACCACCAGCATACAACCCACATGACAGGAAACCCAGAATAGTGAGATGTTACAATTGCAGAGAAGAAGGACACATTAGGAGAGATTGTAACAAAGGAAAGTGACAAAACACATAGGGGTGGGTCACATAGATATCATCCAAAAAGGAATACACATAGACTAGAAAACTCACACCTGCCCGCACATGTTATAGCAGCAAATGCTGTGCGTGAAAGCACTATTCAACTCTAGAGTTCAGGTCAGACCTGTAATCCTACAACTAGACAAAGTAAAGTTTAAAACTGTGGTAAGTATTAGTGTGCAGGAAACGGATTTAAAAAGTAATCTTTGTTGATTTTGTTTGTTTTGTTTTATGTTGTCAAATGCTTGTTTTCCTAATCGCTGGCCGATGGTAAAGAATGAGAATGCTTGGTTTGTTGTTTAAAGATAACTATCTTGTTTTTCTTCTCACAGATAAAGGGGACAAAAAATGAGTATAGACTTAGTGATTAGAGGGGTGAGATAGAGAAATAGAAGAATTACTCTTGAAAGACTAATTAACAATAGACAAATGGAGCACTCTTCGTTTTAGGCTGCAGTGTCTCATGATAATTTGTTTGGCTGAGAATCATTATCCAGCAATGAAGTATATACATACTTTGCTCGAAAATATCGTTTATGTATCTCAGATGAGTCATCAACAGTTAATTTTTACATTTCTCTATTATAAGTTAGGAAAGTCCGTTGAAAAGGCATGTAGTCAATGAGATACCGAGTTCTTAATGAACAAATGACGGACGACACTGGATTGCACGGTTAAGACCCCCTAGTCATTCTTGGGAGGGATCATAGTTAAAGGAATACATCCATTTCCCCATAGAGTCAGAGTCCAATCCAGCTGTAATTTTGTTGTAAAAATCTCCCTTTCTGCATCTATGTTTGTATTCAAATCTTTATATTCCCATCATTCATTGCTTTCCTATTTCTCATTCTTTACACAAACGCTAGTCTCTCTCTCTCTCTCTCTCTCTCTCTCTCTCTCTCTCTCTCTCTCTCTCTCTCTCTCTCTCTCTCCCTCTCTCCCCCTCTCCCTCTCTCTCTCTCTCCCCCTCTCTCTCTCTGCTCTGGTGGAGATAAAATCAGACACAGTCTCAACAACAGGGCTAAGACATTTTTTTTTTTTCATAAGACAAGTTCAGAGATACACACACTAGATTAATATGAGTTACAGAAACAGTCAGGGGTTTTGTTTTCATGTGTATAGAAACTGCTGATTTTAAGCAGAAAGGTTCTGTTGTGGAAATACGATTCATGTTTTATAGATTGCATATCTGTTTTGTGTTTTTTTTGTTTTATGATTCGTGCCTCCTGTACAAAAATGTGCCTTTATATGGAGGCACAAAGGGTGGATAGGAGATTGCTGGAGGTTAGGCATAAAGATATGCATCTCTGTATAGAACATTGGAGTAGGATTTTTACCACAAGATACGACATAATGTGAAACCCTAGAAAATGTAGAATTTTCATGTTTTATATTTTTATACTGTTAGACAGACATGTACTGGATACTGTTATATTTAAAGAAAGTGTTATAGTAAATAGACCCCTTTGCCTTTCCCACTTAGTGAAGTAGCTGAATGTGAGGTACTTAGAATGACATGTGAGTTGGCAGAGGGAAAATCGATTGATATACATTGGTCTTCAGCATTTTTCTAGTCTAGGGGGCGATGTTGAGGTGACTGAGAAATCGTTTTATAGCAATACCAGCACATGATTAGGACACTACATAGAGGACTTTTTACAGTGACACAGTTACCAACTGAAGTAGCTGCTAGTAAAGTCCACACTTACACACACGACCATACATGGCTGTCACACCAGGGCGAACATAGCTGTCAAATAGACAGCAGGGTTTTATGTGACAGCTAACAAATCTATGTTTTGTTTTGTTTTTCGTTGTATTATTTTAGTTTTAAAATGTGAACACACACACACACATGCACGCATAAACATATTGGTTAATATATAAAGATTTGTGTTACCTGAGGAATAAACTGTCTGGAAGGTGAAGAGATGTGGTGAGGAGTCTGGCGGACTCTGCAAAGATGGACAAGGTAGACCAATAGAGCCATCCCATATCCCTCCTGCTGATGGGTTTTCCTCCAGGTAAAACAAATACACGTCATCCAATTACCACCATGCAGGATCCTCAAATATACACAGGTGTACCAATGAAAAATGTCTGGGTAAAGGTGTATTGAAATGTGTCTAATGTATTACTGTGTCATACTCAAAACTTTTGTTATTCAATGTGATAGTCCTAGAGTTATAATAGATGATAGGGGTATTCATGTTATTGATAATAGTGGTATAATGTATGAGTAGTGGTAACAAATCACATACTTTCAGTTAGCCATAAACCAGTGTGAACATAAAATAGTGGTACTCGGTAGAACGAATTGAATAGAATAAGAGTTGGAACTTGATTGAAGGGACTGATAGCTTCGGCCACTAGTCCTATCCCGCTACCAAAAGATCACTCCTGGGCAGACTCCTAACCTGCAGTTTTTGAAATGTTCTTGACCCCTCGTGAGATGAGATTGTAACTGGGAGGCTAGGTTAGACCTTGAGAGAAGGTAAATAGTGAGACAGCAACCGAGAACGTCCAAAACACTGTTTCCTGAAAGGTCACACTGACTGTCAGGATGTTGGATCGGGAGAGTAAGTTGTGGAGCAATAATTTCTTAGGCTCAGGTTATTTGACAGACAGGTACCAGGTGTAGGCTACCTGCATCACGGCTTCAAGGGTAGCAGAGACACACTGGTGCCCATTCCACCCTCTGCAGAGGGGCCAACACTCAGAGAAGGGTCCAAGGGCACTCTTGAGTCTGTTCTGGAAGGCCTCAAATGCAGTTAGTAGCACCTGAGCCGAAGGCTAAGACTGTTGTCCAGCATGAAGTTGTAGTTTTTCCTGTTTTGTGTTCTCTCATTTCATTCTCTTCTAAGGGCGGTTAATTCTTTTGATTATTAGCAGGTGAAAGAGACTGGTTCAGGTAATGATAAGGAGGTATTGGAGAGGAAGGAGAAGTTAGTAGCATAATTGGTCCAGCCAATTACTCTATTCAATTCAGGGGTAAAAGAAAATTTGGAAACCTCGGAGCTTGGAGAAAGTGTGAGGGGCTATTGTCTGAGTAGCATTACGTCCGTAAGTACGGTGACCCCATAGTTAAAAAAAAGAGATACACCCAGCGATGCCAGTCCAGTAATATACCCGGACTTGAGCAGGTATCCTTGAGAATGATTATCATTCTTGGGAGGGTAAGGTTTTAGACCAAACAAAGTGCTGGGCATGCTCACACGTGCCTCAGTGATTATAGTAAGTAGGATTAGTTCTCTTTCCACTAAATATTCTTGAGGTACCCGAACTATAGGCGGGAGGTCACTAAGGGAAAAAGTAGGACACCTAGGTCCCTTAGTCTGAAGTCTCCCAATGCTTTGCAAGCCGCTCACTGTTAGATCTGAGTATTGAGAGACTGGGAAGAACGAACAGACAATAGCCCGCCCACAAGTGTTGATGAAAAGAACTGATGGCATTATTAGAAGTGTGTATATTAACGCAAGCTGAAGCAGATTGTATATGACATTATCGATAGACATAGGATGATGCTATTGATGAACATGAAGTGTTTAAATGTATTCTGAACTTAAAGACATGCGTTGGACAGAAGAACCTGTTAAACTTGAAGAACTGTAGTAGAGAATTCTGTATAGCTGATACATGTTCTATTGTACCTTGTACCTTTCCAAATAATGTATTAAGTGTTTTATTGCACCCTTGAAGGGCATACAAAAGGTTGTCTCCAAGCTCCAAAAATGTACGGTTTATAGTAAAAGAAGAAATCGTTTAGAGGATTAAGACTCTCTCTTATGATAACTTGTTTAGATCTACAAACAGCGTGGTCATACACCAAGGGGGATTTGTATTACATAACAAAGAAACATGGTACTGAGATCCTGCATATAACATCTTTAAGGTGATAGTTTATTGTACTATCAAAGGGTGGACTATCAAAGTCGTATAATTGGATGAACGAAAGTATCTTGGTTTAATATTGGTTTGCCGTGCGTATTGCGAAGCGTACACCACGTAACACGTGGCGTGATGCGATCGCATGGTAAAATACGCACGCACACACTCGTATTACAACACTTAGTTATTTATACAATTCATATTCATATTGGTTCCGTTTCACTGTAATTTATGAGCAGATAGCATTTGATGTATTATTAGTTTATATATATAGACATTGATTATATGTACACTTCAGTGTTATTAAAGGTTTAGGTTATAGGAAAGGTGTCATGCCTGATATCATATTGAAGCCCTATTCATCAGTAGCTGTCCGGTGCAGTCGGCGAAGTGATCGCACATTGCATACTTTAGTTATTGATATGAGGGAATAAACCTTTTGTATGATGCTGGCTATGAAAGGAGCAGACCCCCTGGAGAGACGACCCCCTCCTTTGGATTCCTTAGATTGAATCAGCCTATGAACTGTTTACCCTGGAGCCACACTGTGTCTGGACCTATAGAAGCAAGCTACGTCATCTCTATTGTTCACAATGAAACACTGACTATATATATATATATATATATATATATATATATATATATATATATATATATATATATATATATATATATTCATAGCTGTGCATCCAGACCGCAGTCAACTCTGACACAGTATTCTAACAGATATACTGTCCATCGGGTCCCGTGGGTGCGCAGCGAGCGCATGCGATTGCATTGGTATGTGTTTATCTTTTGGTATTGGCTGTGCTGTACTGTACTGTACCATGATATAATAATGTATTGAATTGTTGACTTTTTACATCTGCTAAAATAAATCACTTTGTGCGTTAGAAACACAATAAAATCGCTTGGGCAATGCTTATTTGAAAATGATAGAATTACTTTAATAAGCCCTATGTCCAAAATCAAGTTCAGATCAACCTCCTCGAGACATAATTATAAGATTTCATTATTTCAAGACCAAAGAGAGAATAATGGCTTCCTCTAGAAACGTGCAGTCAATTCCGTATTCTGGTTCGCATTTGCAATTATATCAAGATTTGGCTCCCTCCACTTTGAAAAAACGCAGAGATCTTATTAACATAACGAAAATCCTACGCAATCATTCTATCAAGTACAGTTCCCGTTCCAGTTGATCGTTTCCAAAGATGGTAGGAACTACTCAGTGAGAACTCCGGATCAAGGCCTTGATTTACTCAGACGATTTCGATTTATTCAGGACTCTGAAGCTTCCCCTTCAACTTCTACCTCTCAGCAGAAAAACCCAACCCCGCCGACGTCCTGGCAGCGAACATGATTTATTCATGCTATCTAACTCCAGTCTCTTTTTCTCACTCTGATGGACTTTGTTATGAGGTTTGAGAAAGTTTTTTTCTTGCTTTAACTATGACTCTTACTGTAGATATACATTTGTATTGAGGTTTTATACAGGTTCTTTGCAGATGCCCTCATCTAAAGGAAAGCTAGTTATGATGTCCTTGTAAATACTCTAGAATATGTATCCAACTACCGTCTCACATTATTTAGAATCCTACTTACATAGACCCGCTCAGTAGTACTTGGACCTATTCCAAATCAGAGTGCCCCGCCCCCCCCCCCCCAAATATACATGGAGTTTCCCTCTCCTTTTCTTTATTTGTGTCTTTAATAGTTAACCTGTAATCTGGCTTAACCGGATACTATTCAAACCAACTCTTAGTCCTGGTGCAAACTTGTAAAATGTTTTTATTTGAAATGTTCTGATGTACGACCTACTTGTTATTTACGCCATGTTATTTATAGCATTTTGACTTGTTATATATTCAAGATGTTTCCCCGCACCCACGCCTCTATTACTAGCACAATTGTGCTCCAAACATGCGCTATATACTAATTATGTCTACACTCTTTCATCTTCCTTCCATGGCGCTCCTCCCCCACTAACTCTCACACCTCCACTTCCAAAGAGATGGTGGTACGCGACACACTATTTCTCTTTTCAACAGGTCCTGCATCTCACCTCGAGATCAGAACCGCCTTGTTCTTACTTTCCCTTCTTCCTCATGTGTCTCCCCCTCACCACACCCAACTACTATTTTTGAATAGAGACTCAGGCCTTTTTTGTAGTGTAGAATATCCCTCACACTTCCATCCACCATGAACTTCAAAATTTTATCACTTAATGTCAACGGCCTCAACTCACCAAACAAGCGCACAATGGCCTCACAGTATTTCAAGCGGAAGAACCCAGACATAATTTTTCTGCAAGAAACGCATCTCAAAGTCCCGCACCCTACACTGGCCTCTAAATCATATCCGCACGCTTTTTACTCTTCTGCAGATGCTAAGCGCAGAGGTACAGTAATTCTAATTCACAACAGAGTCCCGCTGTCTGTAGACTCCCAGACATCTGACTCTCTTGGTAGGTATATCATCCTTAGAGGCACCCTAAACCAACGTCCCATAACTCTGGCTTCAGTATATGCTCCAAACGTGCAGCAGGGAAACTTCTATGCAGACTTTTTTCGGCAGCTGTCCTTACATGCAGGAGGTATGATTATCATTGGAGGGGATTTTAATACTATAATAGACCCAGTACTGGATAGGTCCAGTCAAACACATATATCTGTGGGTCATGTCGGGAAATCTAAAAAGCTGAAATTCCAACTGAAATCATTCAACTTGTATGACGCTTTGCAAGTGTTATATCCTTCTTCCAAAGCTTACACTCATTACTCAGCACCTCATGACCTATACTCAAGAATAGATTATTTTTTTGTTGACCATTTGACAACTCAGAGGTTGGGGGATGTTCGGGTCCTCCCGGTGTCCTGGTCTGATCATGATGCGGTCGAGCTGATTCTGCGCTTACCTCATTTCCCTCAGTCATGCCCTAAGTGGTGTCTAGATGAGTCTATACTCCTTAAGAAAGAGCATATCTCCCAGATTTCCCAAACTATCTCTGATTACATCTCCCATAATGCTTCCCCAGACATATCACAATCTGTCCTTTGGGAAGCCCATAAGGCCACTATACGGGGTACCCTCATCAAATTGACAGCACAGCAGAGGCGGAAAGAAAGAGAGTGTATTCTGGAGCTAGAACAACAGATACAATTAACTAAAACTCACCATCAAACTAATCTTAAAAAACGTTTATACTCCAAGCTCCTTTCTCTCAAAGGGCAACTAAATCAAATATTATCTAAGCGAGCAGCTAAAACTCTTCTATGGGTCGAGCAGAAATACTATGAAAAAGGAGATAAGGCGGATACGATCTTGGCTCGCAAACTCCGTGCCCGACGTACTCGAAATAGAATAATGTCGGTGAAGGATGCCGTGGGGTCCCTACTCTTTGACCCTCAAAAGATAGCGCAGCGCTTTAGGGATTACTACGCCTCGCTATATAACTTGCGTCCCACATCAGATGACCCAGCCCAGCTTAAGGCAAATATTAAAAACTACCTTCATTCTTGCCGATTACCTAAACTCACTAGAGCACAATTAGCATCCCTCAATGCAGATATTACGTCAGAGGAAATCTCCGATGCTATCAAAACTTTAAAGCGTCAGTCTGCCCCAGGCCCAGATGGATTTCCAGCTATTTATAACAAAAAATTCTCCCGCCAGCTAGTACCCATGCTCACGGGATTGATGGGATCGATTATGGAAGGAAGCAAATTTGATGGTGCCACCACCAGAGCAGGGATTGTGGTGATACCCAAACCTGACAGAGACCCCACTGAGGTAGGTAGTTACAGACCCATATCACTTCTTAATGTAGATTTAAAGCTTTTTGCTAAAATACTTGCCAATAGATTGGGTCGTGTTCTCCCATCATTGGTCCACCCTGATCAAGTGGGTTTTGTTCCGGGTAGACAAGCCTCAGATAACACCAGAAGAATAATAAATTTAATTCATTTGGCTAATCGCACGTCTCTCCCTGCTCTGGTGGTCGCTTTAGATGCTGAGAAAGCTTGTGTTAGAGTGGCCTGGCCCTTCATGCAGCAAACCTTAGTGAGCATGGGGATTCAGGGAGCTTTTTGTAAGGGAATCTCCGCATTATACCATAACCCCACAGCATCGGTTTTAGCTAATGGTCTCACCTCCTCTCCCTTTAGTATAAATAATGGCACCCGTCAAGGTTGTCCTTTATCTCCTCTACTTTTCGCTCTAATTATGGAGCCCTTGGCAGCAAGGGTTAGAAATAATCCGGACATCACAGGCATCCCCACGAGTACTAGGGACCATAAGATTGCATTATATGCGGATGATGTCATACTTACCCTCTCTAGGCCACATATTTCCCTGCACAGCCTTTTTAAGGAAATTGCGTCCTATAGCTCACTCTCGAAATATAAAATAAATGCCGATAAATCGGAAATCTTTGACTTAAACATTCCACAGCATATTATTCAATCGCTTAAGGCCAATTTTAATTTTAGATGGTAACATAGTAAGATTAAATATTTGGGAATCTATTTAACTAAAAGCTACCCCTCATTATACGCAGCTAATTTTCCCAGACTCCTCAACACAATTAGAAATGACCTATCCCAATGGAATAAATTTCACATTTCATGGATAGACCGAATGGCCTCTATCAAAATGAATGTTTTACCTAGATTATTGTATCTATGGCAGACTCTCCCAATTCAGGTTCCCTCACATATCCTTAAGCATCTACAGCAGATGATTTCCAAATTTGTTTGGGCAGGTCGTAAGCCTAGGGTACGAATGTGTATCCTTTTTAAGCACCAGACTGCTGGTGGCCTAGGACTCCTAAACATATTAAAGTATTATCAAGCTACACATATGTCCCAATGTATTCTCTGGCATTCCCCTACTTATAGTAGAGTGTGGACTCATATTGAATCAGATATATTACAGTTATACTCCCCATACTCCTTGCTTTGGATCTCACCCCAACATAGGACAAGGCGCCTAGCCCAACTTCCTACAGCCCGTTTTTCTGTTTCAATCTGGGAACAAGTGACTAGATCCTATAAAATGTTATCTGAATACCCACTTCTTGTCCCGCTTTGGAACAATAAAAAATTTGAACCTGGCCTAGATCACAAAACATTTCATCACTGGACCTCTCACAACCTCCTCTTTGCCTGGGATCTGGCTCCAATGAGGGTTTTCCCTACATTTTCAGAATTGCAAAATACACTAGGTCTGCCGCAAATTTACTTTTATCAATATTTACAGCTTAGGCATTTTTATCGATCCCTAAGGACTCCTCCCCCGTCAGACCGATGTTCGCCCTTAGAGTCTCTATGTCGCACATCAACCATTACTGGAGGCTTAATATCCACTGTTTACCAGCTGATCAATGGCTTTGGTCAGCCAGATAAGGAACCGCACGAACTAGCTTGGGAGTGGGACACTGGTGTCAGAGATGACCTAAATGGGTCCTTTCTCCTGAACACCGGCTGCTATGTGTTGTGGGTATAGATCAATAGAGAGACAGAAAAGTTCAGATATCAGGCTGAAGCTCAATCTGGTTCTGACCAGCCCTTAGTCAGAGTAACTTTATTTATACATAGAAAAACAGGAAAGAAGATAAGAATACAAGGTTTGTGAAAGCAGCTTGTACATATCAGCAGTTTGTGGTCATGCCAAAAAGCAGATGTCCTTATCTCAGTCACGTAGGCCTCAGGTGGGGATTTGTGGGGTGTGGGTTCCTGGAACAGAAGTTGCTTGATGTGCACATTTTCTTGAGAAGAAACATGTTGAAAGAAGCAGAAGATAAGATAGCATAAGTCATATGATGTCTGAAATAGCCTGCAGCTCTGCAGACTATTTTACACACATACAGCATGTCAATTATACAAAATGCATTATTCAAAAGCTCATAACATTGATGTCTCTTAGATAAACCCCTCTTTTTATCATTTTTATAATTGTCCTGCCTATCCGTTTGGTGTACACAAAGCATTCCTGCACCTGACCTACTTCACTCAATGGAACCTCTTCTAGGCCCTAGAGAATGGTAAAGATACATTCAATCAAGTCTATAGTTTATGTACACCGTTCTAAGGGGGGGAAAGGTTGGGGGGGAGAAAGTTTGATGGTGTCTTTTTAGAGCTTAGTGAGAGCAAGGTGAACCTCTGATTCTGGTTCAGGTTTCTTTATGCTTGCAAGCTTTCTATTGAATACAAATTTATTTTTGCAATTTTTCAAGCAACACTGGAAAAAACATAGGCTTAATTTAAAACAAACATACAGTATTAGCAGAAGAGCACATATCTTGGCTATCCATATCAAAATACCAGAGATCCATGTGAAAATACCTTTACCCCAATTGCCTGGGTTTAGCCATGAGAAAACTGATGTCCACCAGCTGTCGTTTACTGTATCGGGATCAAAATTGTCTTTTCTGAACTTTTCCTTTAGTTCTTTAGCCTCAGTCATATACCTGTCTATTGTCTCCTCTGGGTTATCAGTGTCATTTGTGATGAAATTACAACAATGTATACCATACTCGGTTTCCAGTGTGAGGCAATACCCTTCAGTTTGGACAGTGATATAGTCTAATACTAATTGGTGCTGGATTAGTTGTGTTTTAAGGGCCTGTAATTCCTTCCCTACATACCTGAAGGATTTATCATAGATTTCTGTTATATTGTCTAAAAGTCCTGCAACCTTTATTATCATATTGTAGTTTGCCATGTACCCCCATGACCCTATTGAGATGATGTTGCCAAATCCAATGCCCACATTGTGCCCTTTGGACTTTGCTATGAGGGGGATGTGTTTATTGTCTACTGTCTTGATTTCTCTCTTATCGAGCCTATGATCCCTTCCACTCTTCAATACCTTACTCAGATTATAGTGAGATATAACATAAAATTCAGGGACCAACCAGGCTAAGTAGCATACCCCAACTGAATTTGGTGGGAGCTACCTATATGCATTCTGCCCACATACATAATAGATATCATCTGGCAATAGGTAAGGGATGTCGTAGAATAGGCACAACGTAGATACCTGCAGTCCCAAATGGCATGAGGTATCGTTCTCTTCTTGATTGCTATCGAAAGGGGGCAATGTCCCATTCCAAGTGTGATTATATTGACCATATTGACAGTTAATACAGTTAGAACTTCTTATATTGTAGATAATTCTGTTGCTTATTTTATTTGGGGAACACTGGGCGGAGCATTAGGGTAGGTAAGGCTGAGCGAAATTCACCATAACCCGGCACCTAGATTTAGGGATTGCTCCTAGTGGGAAACTTTTATTATGGTATCTGATACATATTTGGCCATGGGGGGTCCATATTGATTCATTAATGATTCGATTGGATTATATTCCCTTATTGAAACAGTAGTCTGGTCTTATCGTATTAGGGCCTAACTTGACCGTAGGATACCTTGTGGTGTTATATTTGGGGCTGACCATACGTCCACAGGTGAGATTTCTTTCCCTGAGCTTAGTTAATTCCTCAGTGCTCAAAGGTATAGGGACTAGGGCCATATTTTTACCGTTTGACGGAGTACGGGAACATACCCAGCAATTACTGGTGTTAGTCACCTGGCCAACAGTTTCATGGAAATGTAATAGAGTATTTCCTAGTTCTTGCAAGGAAGAAAAAATCAAAGGGACACATGAGAGAAAAACACAAAGAACCATACTCCCCTTCATGGTTTATCTTGGGTTACTGTGGCCTTTTTACAGTAACTGGCATGAATCCACAGATCCTTCCCTTCGAGTTTCACTGAGGTGGGAGTAGTCAACAGTACTTGGTATGGTCCCTCAAATCGTGGTTCCAGAGCCTTTCTCACGTGTCTTTTTACGAAGACTTAGTCTCCTGGCACCAGGGCATGTGTTCCAGTGCAGTCTTCTGGATCTGGGATTGAAGAGAAAACTTGAGAATGTATGTTAGTGAGGGACTTCTGCAGTTCTTTCACATAATTAGTCAGTTCACCTTGGTGTTTCACTAGAGATTGAGGGAAATAACACCCTGTTTTTGGCGGCCCCCCAAACAGTATTTCATAGGGGCTTAGCCTATGTTTCTTATTAGGTGTTGTCCTGACTGAGTATAGGGCAAGGGGGAGGCATTGCAGCCAGGGCATCCCCGTGCTCTTCATGGCTTTCTGTATTTTGAGCTTGAGAGTGCCATTTAGCCTTTCTACCTTGCCACTACTCTGTGGGTGGTAGGGGGTATGGAATGCCTGACTGACCCCCAAATCTGACATGATGGACGTCATTTCCTCCCCGGTAAAGGTGGTACCTCTATCTGACTCAATTACCTCTGGGACCCCATATCTGCATACTACTTCAGAAAGTAGTTTCTTTGCTGTGTTTTTTGCTGTAGCCTTAGCTACTGGCCACGCCTCTGGCCAATTTGAAAATATATCCGTAGCCACTAAGACATATTCATATATTCCACATTTGGGCAGCTGAATATAATCTATTTGTATGCGTTGAAAGGGGTAGAGGGGCTTAGGGGTTACCCTGGGAGGTACTGTTACTGTGTGGCCAGGATTATTGGTGTTACAGATGGCACAGGCCTTTACCAGATTACTGGCAGCAGTGCTGAAGCCTGGTGCAATCCAGTGTCTAAAAACAGAGTTGATTATAGCATCCTTTGAGACATGAGTGGGTCCATGCACTATAGTGGCCATTGTGGGAAAAAGGACTCTGGGAGACAGTGTCTTTCTGTTGTGGCCCATATGCCTTTTGTGCATTCTGCACCCCTCTTTTTCCACTCTTCCCTCTCAGGCTCTGATGCCTGTTTCTGGAGGATTTTCAACATTTCCAGATCTATAGGGGATGTGAGAGGAGTGGCAGTTGCTAGATAGTGTTTTACCAGTGGTAAGTCTGCTGCGGCTCTCGCAGCCTGATCTGCCAGCCTGTTTCCTCTCACCTCCATAGTCTGATCTCTGGTGTGTGCTTTTACTTTCATGATTGCCACTTCTTTAGGCAGTTCCAATGCTGCAAACAACCTTAAAATGATATCTGCATTTTTAATAGGTTTACCATTGGAAGTCATAAAATGTCTATTTTTCCAACTGCTCTGATAATCATGTGCAACCCCAAAAGTGTATCTAGAGTCTGTGTAAATATTGGCTGTTTTGCCCTCCGCATGCTGGCATGCACTGGTTAATGCTTCCAGCTCAGCCTGTTGTGCTGACAAACTTGGTGGGAGGGGTTGCTGAATCAATATTTCAGTCTCTGTTGTGACTGCATAACCTGTTTTGGGAGAGCCCTCCTCATAGTACCTGGACCCATCTACAAACAGGAGTAGATCAGGGTTGTTAAGAGGTGTTTCTTTGACATCACCAGGGGGTGTAGTTTCCTGGTCCATTAAGGCTAAACAATCATGATCACAAGAAAAAAATTTGTGTTGTGTTTCCTGCTTTGTCACAGCCTCAACACTTTCTGTACTGTCTGTGTCTGCAGCATCTATACTGTCACTCCCCTCTTTTATATCCATGCAACTTGGATGCAAATTTGCTGGATTTAAAACTGTGCATCTCTTCAGTGTAACATTTGAGGGTGTCAGTAGTGCCACTTCATATTTAGTTAATCTAGCCACTGAGATGTGTTTTGTTCTGGCTTGATTCAGTATTTCCATGACTGAGTGTGGTACCTGGATGGTGAGTGGGTTATCCAACACTATATCTGCAACTTTCTATAGCAATAAAGCAGCTGCTGCTACTGCCTTTATACATGTAGGAGCCCCTATTATGACAAAATCTAGCTTCTGGGAGTAGTATGCTAGTGGTCTTTGTTTGCCCCCATGGTCCTGCATTAACACCCCATGGGCATATCCTTTTTATTCATGGCAGAACAAATTAAAGTAGAGCTCAGAGTTGGGGAGCCCAAGGGCTGGGGCACTTGTGATTAATTCTTTAATCATTTCAAAGGCTGCTTGTTGTTCAGCTGTTAGGGTAATCGGGCCGGTGGTGTTTCCTTTTGTAGCAGTATAGAGGAGGTCAAAAAGTACTGAGGCGTTGATTAGCCACTCACGGCAGTACCCTGCGAGTCCTAAAAAAGCACGTAGCTGTCTTACTGCTGTGGGGGGAGGGAACTTTTGTATAGCAGTTTTTCTGCTATCTAGCAGGTGTTTAGCGCCTGCTGATATACAGTGACCTAAGAATTGGACTTGGGGTAGAGCTATTTGCAGTTTGTCCTTTGACACCTTGCAGTGGGCTTGTGCTAGGAATTCTAGCAAACTTTTAGTTTCCTTTAAACAGATTTGTCTGCTGTCAGTGCAAAGCAAAAGATCATCTACGTACTGTATTAGACACGTATTCTCGTGTGCTGGGACCCAGGAGGCTAGGACAGTGTGCAATGCTTCTGAGAAGGCGGACGGTGAAATTGCAGCTCCCTGCGGCTGCCTGGTCCAACAAAACTGGGCATCGTTTAATGTGAATGCAGTGCATTCTTGGCTGTCGGGGTGTAATGGTACAGAGAAGAATGCATTTGCCAAATCAATCACTGAAAAGCTGGTGGGTGAGGCTGGGATGTCATTGAGCAAAACGTGTGGGTTTGGGACAATGGGAACATCTATCACCATTCGTTTGTTAATTTCCCTTAGATCGTGCACAAGTCTAAATTGGGCTTTCCCATCGGCCGATCTCTTCTTAACGGGAAAGAGTGGAGAGTTCCAGGGGGAACGGCACCGCCTTAAAACCCCTGCTTTCTCGTACTCTTTTGCTTGTTCACTAATGGCTTCGTTTTGCTCTCCCTTAAGGGGATACTGTCTGCATGAGACAGGGACTGTACCATCTTTAAGCTTGATGTGAACAGGGGGAACTGTGAGTAGTCCAACATCAGTTTTACCTTTGGACCAAAGGGTGTCGGGTAAGGATTGGAAAATTTCTGGGAATGAGTCTCCATGAGGTTTTTATCAGGTTCTGTAACCCGTTGTACCATTGCTAGAGCTGCAAGTACTTTCGAGTTTCTTAATAAGGGGTCTGAGGGTTGTAAGTAAACCTTCCCATCTCTATATTTTATGGATGCTTGTATTTTGGAAAGTATGTCTGCTCCTAATAAATTAACAGGGCATCCAGCAGAGACTAAGAACTGAACATCAATTGTCTCTTCCTCACCAGGTATTTGTACTGGAATAGGGACGGTTTCTTGCAGACTCACGGCAGTACCATTGAGTCCCGTGGTGGTAATTGTTTTATCGGTCAGATATTGTTTGATAGCAGGGGTATGCATTATACATGAACGGCTTGCTCCAGTGTCAAGCAGGCAACGAGTTTCAATTTTTCCATCAAGCAATATGTCAATAAGAGCTTGAGGACCCATATATTTTACAACCCCTGCAGACACTAGAATGCCAATTTCCTATTCTGACTTTTGCTCCTTTTTCTTGAGCCACGCCTTGTATTTCTGACAATCTCTCTTCAAATGTCCCACTTGTTTACAGAAAAAACATGCCCCAGGCGCTGTAGCAGTCCCGGGGCCCCTCCTCTCTGCTGCAGTTTGGACAATGTAAATGGGAGCTTTTTTCTTTCTCTGATCTTCTCTATCCTCCATTGCCCTCAGTATATCCAACAACACTTCTATGTTTAAACTCCCTGCCTTGGATCTGTTTCTAAGCAGAGCCTCTCTCATTTCTAGCTTAAGGCCCATGAGAAAGGTATTTTTCAACAGCTGTACTTCACGGAGTTCAGCAGTGCGAAATCCCCCGTCAGTGTGTTTAATCAGGCAGCGGTCATACCATTTACGGCAGTCTTCACTGTTTTCTTGTTTAAGGGGGGTACCTACTGGGACCTTGCGCTGTTCTGCAGCCACCCATACACCCATTTTTGCCAGGAATGTATGTGCAGAGGCCAATGTCAGGGCATTTTCCCCTTCGGGACATTGTACATTATCTGAATTTTTAAAAACAGCGGTCCCACTTGGACCAATTACAATGTTGGCTAGTTCCTCTAGATCTGACCATGTACAATTGTAAATTCTGTTCATTCTTCTAAAGTAAGCAAGACACTGGGTGGGGTGTTTTCTGGGGTCTGGGCATTTGTCACATATGTCCCTTGTCTCACTCGGGGTCCAGGGTCTGTGCTGTGTAGTGGTGCGCATTCTAACATCAGGGGCATTTTTCACCTGCCCCTGGGTCCATCGTTGTGGAGGTGGTCACAGGGAACATGCCTTGGGGCGGGTCATATCGCTGGTCTGTAGCCTTTTGTGACTGACCACAAAATGGACACACTTCAGAGTATGCCGGGACGCAACGATAACATTGTTTGCAGACGGTCCCATAGGGGAGGCCGACTCTAGCCTTGTCATTCAGGGAAATCTTATCAGGGTTATACGGTGGGGGTCCTGTAACAACAGGAAACACCCATTCTCCATAAAAATTGGGCCGTTGTGTGGGCCTTTGTCTTAAACTGGGACCTGTCTGACCGTCTATAAGGGGTCTTAAATCGGGGTACATTATTGGCCCCGACGGGGAGACGGGCAAGGGTGCATTGCTGGCTTGAACATTGTGGGCTGGTGGTAATACATTTTCTATTTCATCAGTGTCACTTAAATTTGTCAATTGTAAAGTATTATAATAGTCACTGTCATCCTCCAATTCTTCCGCTAATTTATACCATACTTGACACCTTTCAAAATAGCCTTTTTCTTTCAATATTCTCTCATTGTCTTTTATAAACTGTTTCCAAAATGGAACTTTCAGCTTACCGTCTTCAGACACTACTGCTGCTGTAAACAATTTCTTCATTCCTTTAGTGAGGTCTTTACCTCTATGTCTAGACACATACTGTATGGGGCTTAATCCCCCGTATTTCTGGGGCTTGTGCCCCGTTTTGGACCCTTTATTTCCCATCGGGAATTACCTTATGGTCCCTTTATGTGAATGAGAAAATGTTTCCTTCCTTACAGTAGTAAGTTTGCAGGAGGTTTCCCTTTCTGAATATTCCTGACAACTTTCAACAGAATCCAACAGAAAAAGACAATTATCCACAATACTGTTAAGCACTTCAAGGCTATGTCAATTTGCTCCAGATTTTGTGTTATGGTATTATTCATTTCATCTCATGTAAATTTGTAAAACGTGAAGGATTCAAGACATGACAATTATGACACACAAAACAACTCGTATGGTCACTAATATTGATTAATCAATCCCTACCTTGATACCCTCAATAGTATATGTTGCCAGAGTTCGGAGATCTCCGTCAATCAGACTAGGATACCCTCAAACTGGGACACTTCCTCCTTTCACAGAGACAGCACTTTAAGAGCAAAAATAAAGCTTTTTACTCACCAGCTGAATTTCGATGTCTGTCTGTGTGAAGAAGAAGAAGTCCCGATGTCGGGGGGTCTGATGTATTGGAGATCTCGGACAAGAGCCCCCACTGAAACTGTCAGAGATGACCTAAATGGGTCCTTTCTACTGAACTCCGGCTGCTATGTCTTGTGGGTATCGATCGATAGAGAGACAGGCAAGTTCAGATATCAGGCTGAAGCTCAATCTGGTTCTGACCAGCCCTTAGTCAGAGTAACTTTATTTATACATAGAAAAACAGGAAAGAAGGTAAGAATACAAGGTTTGTGAAAGCAGCTTGTACATATCAGCAGTTTGTGGTCATGCCAAAAAGCAGATGTCCTTATCTCAGTCACGTAGGCCTCAGGTGGGGGTTTGTGGGGTGTGGGTTCCTGGAACAGAAGTTGCTTGATGTGCACATTTTCTTGAGAAGAAACATGTTGAAAGAAGCAAAAGATAAGATAGCATAAGTCATATGATGTCTGAAATAGCCTGCAGCTCTGCAGACTATTTTACACACATACAGCATGTCAATTATACAAAATGCATTATTCAAAAGCTCATAACATTGATGTCTCTCACACTGGGGAGACCCTGACACCAAAAGAATGGTCAAAGATTAGAATTAATGTAGCTAAGACATCAATTGCGGTGAGAATAAAGGAAAATTCATGTAAAATTTATTACAGGTGGTATTTAGTCCCCTCCCGTCTACATGCTATCTTTCCTACATCCAGTGATCGATGTTGGAGGGGTTGCGGACTGCGGGGTACCCTGTTGCGCGTTTGGTGGAGCTGTCCTAGACTGCAATTTTACTGGCAGCAAATTCATAAGCTGATTGAATCTGTGACACAGATTAAGATGCCCGATTCCCCTCTTTACTCCCTCCTACCCAGACGGCTTCCTGACGTCGCCCGACCCGTACAAAAACTCATTGGTCATATGGTAAATGCAGCTAAATGTCTGATAGCCACTCACTGGAAAAATATTGCCCTCCCCTCGCTCTCAGCTACCATTAGTAAAATTTGGTCAATTTACAGAATGGAAAGCATTACAGCTGTCCTCAAAGATAAACCACAGAAATTCCAAAATACATGGTCTCCTTGGACGAGCCATTTCAATGCTGAACCCCCATTAACAACCATTTGACACTTATCCGCTCCCATAAATTATGATCATTAGAGGCTTGGAATGTCTTGTATTTTTAAATGGTAATCACAGACAATCTGATTACACCTCCATATAGCCAAGTCTATCGCTATTTTTCTTCTTTGCCACCTGATTTAAGGAACAATAGGTTATAAACTTCCCCCTCCTCTTTTTCTTCCCCTAATCCCTCTTTCCTCATTGTTTGTCTTCCCCCTTTCCCCATATAGCAAAAATAAAAACAACCCTCACTTTTTTACAGAAACATGCCAATTTTCTTTGTGCTGTACATGCTCCCATATATATGCATGTCTGTTATTTAAAGTGAATTGTTTCACATATTTGTCATATGATGTCTCATTTTCACTCCTGTGTTGTTTTGAAAAACTACAATAAAAATTTATTTAAAAAAAAAAAAAAGAAAACACAAGAAAGTTATTCTTAAACAACAAAGGAAACAAACATTTTCATTCCTTACCATCGGCCAACGAACAGGAAAGCAAACACAAGACAACATAAAACAAACAAGCACTAACAACAAAATATACATTTAAATGAGTTTCTTTCTGAACATGCACACTGATACTTACCACAGATTAACATTTGCCTTGCCTGGTCCTAATTTTCTAGCTTTCACTCTAATATTTTCTTTACAATCTTCCCTCAAATGTCCCTTCTTAAGGCAGTTAAAACACTTCAAAAATTTATGTTTCTTTCGTCCCTTATCGTCCCTTGATATGTAATCTTTCTAAAGCCTGGATATTCACCATCATTAGCCTATCACTCTGCGCCATTTCCCTTTTACATATGTTTTTATCATGTTCCACAGCAGACTCTATAATTTAATTTACCATGAGGCCTCTCCAATTAGGAAAAGAGGTTTGTACCCTGGTCTTTAAATCCTCCCTGAGACCATCCATTAGTACTGCAACAGTTACTTCCCTGTGTCCCACATTTTCCTTTATATCTGGTATCCCTGTGTACTTAGTCATGGCTGCCAGAGCCCTAGCAAAATAGTCAGCTGTAATCTCACTACCTTTTTGTTTGATAGTGAAAAAAATTCTCTAGTCCACTATCACTGGATAATATATAGCCAACTGTGAAATGATATGTCTAATATTTTCCTGATTATCATCCTCGGTTAAGTATTTATCCTCCTCCAACATACAATCCTTAATGAACTTTTGTATATCAATATCGAGAGGAAGACAGGCCCTAAACACCACTCGCCAATCTTTATTAGTAGGCTCATGTGTATTACCTAAATGTCTAATACATTTCTGACACTTGGCCAAATCTTTTCTTGGATCAGGGAAATCAGACATAATTGATAACAGTTCAGTCCTAGTCCATGAAAAATGCATTGCTACATGTTTTATGGGAACTACATCATTTTTGTTTGCCTTCCCATTGGGAACTGCTGTTACGCGGACAGGATGTAAACCTACCAAATCACTACATTTTGGACTACTTGCTGGAATTACTGTTGCAATACAATGAATGTCCCTCTTTCTATTAATTTCTATATTATTCTCTCCCATTTCAGCCACTGCCCCTGGTAGTGGAACCGTTCCCCTTCCTTGTTCGTGTGATGCCTGTTGCATGTTACTGGCATGGGCAATGGCTGAAATGACGGTGGGTACATTTTCTTTTTCTGAAACATTACTCTCATCATAATCGGCTGTACTTACCAACCCAACCCAATTTGGCCGCGAGGGCGCGCATGCGCTCAGTTCTCCATGCTCTGCAACGTGCACTTCCGTTGTGTGCGCGCTTTGCACCGCGCCTACTTCCGCTGAGCACGCGCTCCCTTGCCACGTGTACCCTTCTGGTTGCTACAATTTTAAACAGACATCATGTTCAATTCTCGTTTTTGTTGATCGTTTTTTTAATCAACCGCATTTTATCTCTAACATTATTTAACAGCTCTGACTCGAAACTACTGATGTTTGGGAAATGTTTCACACACTCCCGGGTCATCTTGACCCATTTGGCGCAGTACGCTGTTGCGTACGCACCATATTAATTATGCATAACATACTTTGCTGAACCAATCGGCCATTCCTTAGGCAGTACAAAATTGGCCATCTCTTCTTGGCTGTGGACGATTTCAACAGGTACGTCCCCTCAACTCCACATCACTGAGTACCACTGAACAATAACACACGATTGTCAACGTACTCAATGGAGTACCCAACTTCCCAATACCCTGCCTTTCCTAGTTTGAGTACTTTACAACTGTTAGCACCCGATACTTATTATGAATATCAGTGGTTGCAGCGTATTTCCTCCCACATCTCCCAAGTCACAATCACGGCTGCACAATCAACCATGCGGTCCGATCGCACCGCCTACAGATAATAATTATCGGTAAGCTTTGCAATTACAAGTGGGAATGCCGCAAAAACCTGTTATTTTTGCTTCGAGTATACCTGCCATGTATACTCTGTGGCGTCTCTTTTTCCCCTGATCTTTGTTAGAACAGAACGCCACTCACACAAAGGTTTCTTTATATCCTGTCCGCCCTTCAAACAGAACCTTTGTTTTCAGGTCACCTTTTTACTGTGTCTCGTCAGACACACCTGAACAAAATCCCTGTCTCTTTTCAACAGTACATAAACTCTTCTCTGATCTGCCTCTTTTAAACAGTATAAGAACTCTTCTCTTATATGTCTCTTTTCAACAGTTTACAAACTCTTCTCTTATCTGTCTCTTTTCAACAGTAAATAAACTCTTGTTTTTATGCCTACCATTCACATACACATACAACATTTTGTTTTCTGCGCAGAAAATACATCTCCCAAACAATAGTAATATCTTTTCAGAGGCTTTAGCAAGTCATTATACTATACATATAACAAACTATCAAAATGACTGTTTAAACACGTGGCAATATCACCGGAAGTACACATACTCAATGCAGGCATTACACATGCGCTATGCAATACAATACATTTCAAACGCAAAACGACAATACAAAGAAACAGTTTTCTTACTTGTCCCTAGTTTCAAGTTAGCGCTCCTTTAGATTATGCAAAAATGGACATTCGGTTCCACAACACAGAATGATGAACAGGTTTAAAACACATTACGTTCTTAGCCGTATATGACGCGTCAATCCACCCTTTGTTGAGGAACCGAAATCCGTATGCTTTGCGTAATGTCCAGTAGATTAACATCCAGCTGCGAGCCCCCAAATTATTAAAGTATTTTTTTCATTTTCCAATAAGTATTGTCTAAGCGAAGATAATCCTCAGCAAGGTTCAACAAAGAACACGCTACCACGCTGTTCTCGTCACTTTCACGGTTTGTGGCTGCTGGTGTCTTTAGATCAACTGCTGCTTGTCTGGATCCTGGAATGTTGGAGGCCCTACATTTCCCTATGGAAGTCCCGGGACTCGGTGCATCAGTCCCGGGACTTCCATAGGGAAAACCGTGAAAGTGACGAGAACAGCTTGGTAGCGTGTTCTTTGTTGAACCTTGCTGAGGATTATCTTCCTAAAGACTCAGTGACCTGTATCTCTGGCAACGAGGTAGCGTGATAGTTATTGGATCCTGCTGTCCTGTTCCAGCTTAAAGATACCCAGATAAGCATATATCTTAATCTTTAATGTAAGTGTACATCTGTATTTTACTCTGCAATAAATATGTAATCATTTGGTATTACACTATGAGAACCTTTTTTCTTCATATAAACATGGTTATTACTGAGGATATATGAAGTGCCTGTCTGTGATCCTGTAAATGTTGAGCAACAACACTCCACCAGCCTGAAGGGGAATCAAAGTTATTCTAATCTATGAAGGGACCAACTATACCTACAGATAAGCTTTAAAGTTATTTTATCTGGTACGCATATTGGTATGGTGCTGGTGGTCTTGGAAATATTTCCTCCTGTGTGTGTGTTTTTTTCCTTACTGATTCACTCCTAACACCTGAGTGCCTATATCCACTTGGTGATCTAAAATTCTGGCTTGTGGTACACCTATCTGTATTGTTGAATACAGTATTATACTATGTGGCGCCCCCTCCTACTTATTTTGTTTTAGATTTATTCCAGTCCACCATCTGGCTTTGTGGGAATTTTGGCAGCCTCCTGAACATAGGATACCTACTTCTTCCAAAGGACAATATTTGAATTGGAACTTGTTTATCTTCACAGAGTTACGCGCTGCACTATCTATTGTAATTGTATATATATATATATATATATATATATATATATATATATATATATCTATAAACCAAATACCTTCTGCTTATAAACAACTGTGGAATTCAACCATTATGAATATGAAATATATGAATAAATGAATGTGAGAGTGTGAGTGTATGCGTACATGTTTTATCTTGCGATCGCGCCACGCCACGTGTTATGTGGTGTACTGATCGCAATCGCACGGTAAAACAATATTAACCAATATACTTTCGTTCATCCAATCCAATCCAAAATACGGCTTTGACAATACACATATGTGAAGGATGGACCTCCTATTCCACCCTGTCTGTTGTGTTGCTGGGGACCGGCTGGGCATGCCTTGCTACTGTCTCTTTTCTTTATCCCAAATTGTGCCACTTTAACCGCAGCAGGCAGTGCCTGCTACCACCACTAAGCTCTTTCACCGGCACCTAGAACAGGTTCCTTCTGGGTAACTTTCACTGCTAGTGTGCCCCCTTGCTGGGCACCTGAACTGCTACCCCTGACCTCTTGGCTTCATATCAGGGTTGCTGAGGATGGTTCACCCTGGCCTATCCCACTGTCCAGAGCTGCAAGGTAGGAACATAGCAGGACCAGACTTGGATTAAAAATCAGCCCTGGCATTTAAAGTACACAGGCCCACCAGGAAGGAAACTATGTGCCGCCGCTCAGCGCCGGCGCTGATAAGGGCATGACCACATTGTGTTGTGGCCAACATGGGGCATTGATACATACATTTTTATAAAATATTACATTTATCACGCCCTCCCAGCCACATCACGCCATCCTACCAGGCAGATTATGACACCGCCATCCCACTGTACTTATCTATGCTTCTGGTGCTGCTGATATCCATCAGGGTGGGAACTTACAGTAGAGTGAACAGGGAAGCTCATTGTCTCACGAGATTACCCAATCTTGTGATACCAAGAGCTTTTCGGCTTGCTCTGCAGTCTGTGTCCTATCCGGAGACTGGGAGCAGCTATCAGTTCCCATCCCCTAAAGAGAGGTGGATTAAGGCTCAGGGAGCCCAGGGTAATTAAGACAGCAGGGCCCCTATTATGTTACATGGTTATCGTTTTAGACAAATACACAGGCACTACTGTTAGAAGTAGACAGCTCTGCCTTCACAAGCAGAATGTTGTGAAGCGGGACATACCTCCCAACTGTCCTTGCAGTCGGACCAAATCCTGACTAAGTAAGACAGTCTCCCAAATTCTGGACTGCCCCACCACATTCAGGACAGTTGGCAGACTGTCCTGCTCTCTCCTACCTGTCTTGGTCACTTTCACCACTTCTAGCAGTTGAATTCTTTAGCTCTGTTCCTTCTTATCTTGATCCTGGAATATTGGATGCCCTATTTTGAAAAACAATGGGTACATGAGATTTAGAAAACTCCTATCAGCGCCGGTGTTAAAACAATAGCACTCACGTTTTAAAATTAGGCCTCCCTCCAGTCCCCACAATAATAATATTCATATTTTATAAGTTGAACTATTTCCCTTTAACCAGCTCCAACATTAAATTATCAGTATACCCATTTACTCAAAACATATTTCCCTCCCTCCAAACAGTCCCAGCAATAAATAAAATAGCATTAAAGTTTAATAAATATAACCATTTTCCACAACCATCCCCAGCAATAAATAATTCATATTCACATGTAATAAATAGCCCTCCTCCCCAAAATCAACCTCATATCTCAATTGATAGCCCTAAACCACCCCAGCATTACATTAAATTAAAGGTTCCTTCACCTCACCTTAAATAATTAGCCCCCATCTACACTCCACCAATATATAGCCTACCTCCCTCACTATATTAAGATCCTTCCTCACCTCACATATTATATTAAAATACTGCACGCACACACGCACACTATATTTAAAATATTGCAGACACACACGCACACTATATGGACATGGCCAAAAATACACAAGCTCACTATATGAACATGGCCAAACACACACTATGTTAACATGGGGTCACACACACACACACACACACACACACACACACACCATATTAACATGGTGACATACTACATTCACTAACGCACACACTACATTAACATGGCCACACACTATATTAACATGCGGCTACACACACACACACACTACATTAACATGGCCACACACTATATTAACATGGGGCCACACACACACACACACACACACACACACACACACACACACACACACACACTATGTCAACATGGACACACACACACACACTATGTCAATATGGACACAAACACACTCACTATATTAACATGGGGACACACACACAATATTAACATGTGGACACACACAGACACACTTACCTTGTTACATCCGATCCAGCCATCCACATGACAGCCAGAGCAGCAGCACCTCCTTCCTGCGCACTGCTCAGCGAACGGAAAATCAGTGACGTGTCGCCTATGCAACTAATCACATGGGACGGCACCACGTGACAGGTGACGTCCCATGTGATTACTTGCATTGGGTGCACATCACTGAGTCTCTGTCTGCCGAGCAGAGCGCAGGGAGGTGCTGCAGCTCGGGCGGCCTTGTGGACCGGCCCATCTAGCTATCGGCCCTTCTGGTATTTGCCAGAAGTGCCAGATGGCCAGTCCGGCCTTGACGCAGAGTATCGGTACTGGAATGCTGGGTCCCAACCTCAGAACATCTGGATAACGGATTAGATTGTCTAATCTGTAGGTCACAGGAATTGCCGCAGGTAAGTAGGTGTCAAAACAGGATCTTGGAGCAGTAATGTTTTATTAGCTCAAGTATTCCTAATAACAGTTACAGATATTAAAATACTACATTGTCAAATAGAGCTCCTTTTTATACAGATTCTGACACAAGTCCTGGCAGGGGATAAACCAGCCCCCTATTCCGACCAGACACCAAATTGTCTGATATCACATCAGATGATTTAACATCAGGATGTGATATTTCTCTAGACGTGAAGTTAATGCAATTTACATTAAAATTTAGCATAAAATTCACAGCAATATGTGATATCCTACATAACTTGCATCCTGAGTTTACATTGTTCAGATGGGTTCCTGTCTCTCTAACAAGAAGTGACAACATGTAACAACCTCTTGCTGGGCCTTCAGGTTAAACCATGTTTTTGTCACTTCTGCGATGAAAAGACTTACTTAGCATTTCCTGCTTTCAGCAAACAAGACTTTCTCTGACCTGGCATAATATATTAGAAATCAATACATTTCCTATACCAAAATACACACAATATGAAAAAATACCAGTACATTTTAAATGAAATACAGTGGTGCCCTGAACCCTTAATTAAAGTAAATATCTAAAATAAGTTATTTATAAGTGATCCACCCACACAATAATGCACTGATGCTCTGGTGTATACACTTAGACTGGGCCAAGGATTAAAAAGTACAATAAACTGTGAGAAACAGGTGATGGATAAAAAGTCCTCAGTCCAGTGGGTCCCCGTTTCATCATAGTTCCTTTATGGATTCAGAAATCATTTGGATAAAGCCAATTATACAGGTAAACATTGCAAATAACAATAGCAAGAACCATCATTATAACTCAAAATATTCAACAATTATCACCCCACAGCATTCTCCAGTACCCCAGTGATACAGCTCTCCATCTGTGAGCACGGCCAAATCTTCACTCCTATACCAAATGTTAAAGTCCTATTTTATTGTCTCCTTGCTTTTGGCAGGATCACAGATTCCCGGAAGCTTTTTCTGTTGTTTCTGTACAGCGATCACTATTCAAATACTTTCAACGCCATAACCCCTAGGTAGCTACTCTTACCCCCAGCTGGCACCCCCAATTGGCTGTCTTTGGAGAGTGACCAGAACATCATTGGCTTAGCAGTGTTTGTCTCCAATGTATGATGCTCCCTGGAATACCTGTGATGCTGGCTCCAGGTTGTCTACTGGGGAAGAGGAAAAATAATTTGTCTTTACATTTCCATACGTAAGAACTTCACCACTTCAATATGTAATTGCCCTGTTCTCTTCCCTTGTTCACTTGTTCCAAGTGAGCGGCCTACAGAAAAGGGGTTGACGTGATTGTCCAATAAAGGTGTAATAGCATGTAAATTCGGTATTGTTTTCTTAAATCACTTTCTGTTCTGCTGATCAATGGTCAACCCGTTTTCAGTACACACATAAAAAGATGCAGACCGGTGACTAATGGAGAAGTTTGTAGCTGTATTTCCCTCTTGAAGTGGTAGCAGGTGTCTGACTTATAAGGGAAACTCATCAGCTCTTTTGGTCTCCAGTACCACCTTTATGCCGATGACACCCAACTCTACCTTTCCTCTCCCAATCTCTCTTCCTCCCTCCTCTCCAGGGTGTCTGCCTGCCTCTCTGCCATCTCCTCCTGGGTGTCCTCTAGATTCCTCAAACTTAATCTCGCTAAAACCAAACTTATTTTTTTTCCTCCCGCTCATTCCCCCTCCCCTCCCGACCTTTCTATCTCTGTTCTCAACTCCTCTATTTCCCCTGTTCCTCAACTTCGCTGCCTCGGTGTCATCCTTGACTCCTCTCTCTCTTTTGCTCCTCACATTCTCTCTCTCGCCAAATCCTGCCGCTTCCAGCTGCGGAATATCGCACGCATTCGGCCCTTCCTCTCCCAAGATGCCACTAAGGCTCTTGTCCACGCTCTTATCATCTCCCGCTTGGACCACTGCAACCTCCTCCTTACCGGCCTCCCCCGCACTCATCTCGCTCCCCTTCGCTCTGTACTCAATGCAGCCGCTCGGCTCATTTTCCTTTCTCGCCGCTCCTCTTCTGTCTCCCCCCTATACCAATCCCTTCACTGGCTCCCCTTCCCCTACAGAATAGTGTTCAAGCTCCTCACACTTACTTTTAAGGCCCTCTCCAACTACACTGCTCCCTACATCTTAAACCTCATTTCCATCCACGCTCCATCCCGCCCTCTGCGTTCGGCTAATGACCGTCGCCTCACCTCCCCCCTGGTTACCTCCTCCCATGCTCGCATCCAAGACTTCTCCCACGCTGTCCCCCTCCACTGGAACCAGCTCCTCTGCTCCATCAGAACATCCCCCAACTTGTCCAGCTTCAAACAGGCCTTAAAAACCCACCTCTTCCTCAAAGCCTTCCAGTCCCCCACCTAACCGACCTCCTTCCAGCCTCCCACCTACCGCCCTCCCTATCCTGCCCTCCTCCTGCCTCCCTCCTCGTCATTCTCCTCTCCCCCCTCTCCCTCTCTGTGTTCTCCTCCTTTTCTCCTCCTACCCTTGTGTCTCTGTCTGTCCTACCCTCCCCTTAGATTGTACGCTCCTTCGAGCAGGGCCTCCTCTCCTCCTGTTCTCCACCACCTTAACTCTGCTCTCCAGCTCCCTGTCTCCTCCGTGAGGTCCTCCTGCCCTTCTGCCCCTCTAGCTTCACAGCTGGGGGCTCTAACCTTTCATCTAGCTGTACTTTGAGCTTCTGAGTTACTGTGCTTTTTGTTAACTGTACCGTGCTGCCTCACCCTGTATCATGTTTCTGTATGTCCCTGTACGGCGCTACGGATACCTAGTGGCGCCTTATAAATAAAAATTAATAATAAAAATAATAAATATATATATATATATATATATATATATATATATTGGCAAAAAACAGGGATACTCTGCACTCTCCAAACACATAACTAATGCTGTACTAAATTATTTTCTATATTACAAACAGGAAATGTTAGTTCCACATATTGCAATATATGTTAAGCTGACCAACTCTCGCCAAAGTCTTCCCATTCTGGTCAGTCCTATTTTATGCTATGCTATTTTATCTGGGCTTAAGGCTTACCTGCACACAGCTTTTAAATGCAAGTCTTTCCCAAGCACTAGCAACCATGGGAGACCTGGGACTCACCTGACACAAGTTGGAATTAATTAATGTAAAGAATGGGTTGCAAGAGTCATGGGACTTACATTGTATAAACAAAAACAGACATAGATCCTCTGCACTCTCCATGTACAGACTGGGGTGCAAGAGGGGGTTGCCAACATTGTATTGACAATTTATACAATGTGGGCAACCCCCTCTTCCACCCCAGTCTGTTTTTGTATATATATATATATATATATATATATATATATATATATATATATATATATATATATATATATATATACCGTATATAAGCCGAGTTTTTCAGCATACTTTTGTATGCTGAAAAAGGGCACTCGGCTTATACACTGGTGAACTTACCTGGTGTCCGGTCCCTCGGCTTCAACTTCTGCATATGCGTTCCAACACAGGAAGTTCGGCATTTGGAACGCAAACTTGCGTTCCAAATGCCGAACTTCCTGTTGTTGGAACGCATATGCGTTCCACTGCCGGGTAAGTGAAACTCTCTCTCTCTCTCTCTCTCTCTCTCAAGACTGTGCGGAGAAATTGTTTGACCTGGTGGATAGTTTTGCTGAAAGCAACAAACGAAAAGTAGCAGTGTGGCCTTTGCAAATAATTTTACTCGTTCTGTGCCCAGAAATTATCCAGGACATTTCTAAGGAAGTTGTAGACGAAAACAAAATGAACAAGGTGAGAACCTGATACGTGGGAGGGATTTGCAGCATAGTTAACTTTCATGGTAAGATGGCGTTTTAGCCAATTGTCCCCATGCTTTTAGGCAGTTTATGTGGAAATAATCTGTCTGAATATAACATTTATATTAGGTTAACATGGTAAGTCATCCAATGTTAAGTTGTAGCTTTACATTTTTGACATATTCCTGGGTAAACATTACACATATAGGAAAATTGTAAGGTGTTACTCCAAAGCAAACGTGCCCTTTGTGACCTCCCACCTCAATCTGCCATGGTGGCTCACAGGGCTGAGGAATTCAATTGGTCCATAATACTTCTGTAGAATTCTGTTCTAGAACTGTTTTAGGATTATAGTACTGTACAGGGCGCTCTCTCTCTCTCTCTCTCTCTCTCTCTCTCTCTCTCTCAGTGCAATTACATAATGAACAAACAATACAACCACCATGTTCATACATTTATATCCCTACCCCTTTATTTAGGTTAGGTTGTACCCAATGCCAATGATTTTATAATCATTTATAAATGTTCCTTGTCATCTACTGTTATTTATGGTTTAGCTAAAAATGATTTCATAGATTGAACCTATCATTTTTATTTAGGTTTTTAAATTAGCGCTCTTTTCCACCCTAGGCTTATACTCGAGTCAATACGTTTTCCCAGTTTTATGTAGTAAAATTAGGTGCCTCGGCTTATATTCGGGTCGACTTATACTCGAGTATATACGGTATATATATATATATATAAATATATACATAAAATAATGTTGAATGAAGCCTGAGACCTCCTGTTTTGTATCCGTAAATTCTGGAAGCACTGCCAAGAACCAGTAAGCTGTGCATTTGACATTCAGAAAGAGGATAATCATAATCAAAGTCTTTAAGTACAGGCTGCTTGTGCATTTAAACCCTTGGTGTATTTTCTACCTACAAATGGGTAAATAACTACCCATTCTTCCGTTCACAGGAATGTCTGTTCAGGGTACCCAGGTGTTTTATCAGTGTACATTTTCTCATTTACTTTAATAGGCGTTTAGGCTCTTTTACAGTGAACATTTCATAACACTATACAAAATTACTTTGATTATGACCCATGGTAAAATGTTATAATCTGAGCAGCAGCATTATTAATGATGAGAGGAGATTCCCTGAGATTTACTCCTTATTGATTAATGCCAATACTCTGCTCTCATCACAGAAAAGTGTGGGGAAGAGTCTCCGAGTTAGGCATGAATACCTACCAGCTAACATGACCATGAGTTTAAAAGTGACAAGACAATGGTAAGTAGACAATGGTAAGTAGAGGCAGGGAAGTCAAAAACTCCTCTAGAAGGTTACTAATGAGGATAATTTTGCACTCTAACTTTTGGGAGCCGCTAACACTAAAGACTTCCCGAGTGATGTCTGACAGTCCATCTGGAGTTATAACCTCCAACAAGCTTGAAAGCAAATTGATCCCGAATATGTACGTTGCATCACCCTTTAAGCCCCTCTTCTGGGTCTCTTGGTCCAGAAGGGGATGGGAACAAGTGGAGACATTTGTCCCAGTATGAGGGTTGGAGGGCACTATCTTGCGGAGAGTACCAGTAAGTTTGTTGTGTCCTCACGTGCCCAAGGGCTCCCTGAAGTCTGTAGTAGTGAATGATTAAACAATGGAGCCAGCAATTGTCACACAATTCAATATAATCTAAGAAAATGTCTCTAAATCCAAGATAATCATAAAATGAACCCGTTATTGTTTTTTCTATCTAGAAATGCTAACCTGCAGCCTGGGATTTTTGGCTCCTGGAATCTGGCCGTTAGTGTCCAAAATACTGCAGTTCATACTATAAGCAATACGTCACTGTACCCGTGTAATGTGCTACAAAACAAGACTAAATACAATAGTAAGTGACCATGCTGCTTTAAGCTAGGTACACACTACAGATTTTTCCACCAACTTTTTATGCCAATCGATTTTACATGCGATCGATGTTCCGATCGCTTGGTTCATGGACTGCATACACACTAGCCTTGTTTAGGACAATAAAGGGAAGAGCGGACGTCCCTTTAGCGACTTTTTACAGCCATGTTGTGGTGAGCAATAACTGTAATTTCGTACTCACTGTTGTGGATCGGTCGGAAGTTTATACACACTTCACAACGGAAACGAGATTGGAACGGAAATGTAAAACGGTACAACTAACCAAATGAGGCGTTAATCGTCCATTTGGGCAGACTTTCGACCATTGTGTCACTGCACACACTGACCCGACTTTTGAACGAGCGGTAGTATGTGGGCTGATTGAGCCGATTATTGGATGAAAACCGTGTAGTGTGTACCCAGCTTTAGAACTGAATATATAGCACTGTGATACTGCAACCCCTTTGTACTCCATATGGCAAGATCTATGGTACTTTATTACTGATGAGAGAGGGTCCCTAGGAGGGACAACCTTTCCTGACCCTACTCTCATATAAAAATATAGAACTACAAGTGTTGGCAAAAGAGGATGTCAAGTTGCCTTTGTTTTTCAATGTGCCCAGCACCCTGCTCTTGCCACACCAGCGTCTCTTCACAATAAAGATGGCAATTTAGTTCCTAGACAAGAGTGCCATAAAGTTGTTTGGATTGGGAGCAGAGACAATCTGCCTGTGCTAACCACCTGGGTGTACAAGAGTCCTGATCCTCTTTATGTCGTTCAATATGCAGCCTGCTCTGTACGGATTGTGACAAAGAGCATCTTCTTTATGACAAGTGCCAGGTGGAGAGAGAAGAGCCCCGATGGGCCATTTTAGCCTTGTAGAAACGGGGAGATGTGTCACATGCCGGGCAGATCCGACGGGGTATGGGGGAGCTTCCAGCGGGGATTCCTGGCTTCCTTATTAGCAACTAGTCCAGCAATGGCCATAAAGGGTTAGGAGAGACCTTGGAGGACGGTTGTGGTGCAGAGAACCAGCTCGCTCGTCTTCTCATTTCGTATAAAAGTCTCTTTTCCTCGGTCACAGAAACACAACGTACGAGGAAAGCTCCCCTTACACTCAGACAGGGAAGGGTTTACGTGACTGCGTATCCGCCAATAGAAACACAGAGCGGACTGTGCACACCAGCCAATCACAGCGCAGCCGGCAGTGTATATAAGAGACTTCTGCCGCCCTCTGTGGATAGTTCTTTTCTATTTGTGTACTTGTAGTGAAGATGGCAGAAACCGCACCAGTCGCCGCTGAGTCTGTTCCTCTATCAGAGGGCGCCGGCAAGAAGAAGAGACAGCCGAAGAAAGCCGCAGGAGGAGCCAAGAAGAGCCCCAAACCCTCTGGTCCTAAAGTGTCCGAGCTGATCCTGAAAGCCGTGTCCGCCTCCAAAGAGCGCAGCGGGGTTTCTCTTGCCGCTTTGAAGAAGGCTCTGGCTGCCGGAGGTTACGATGTGGAAAAGAATAACACCCGCGTCAAACTGGCTGTGAAAGGTTTGGTGAGCAAAGAAACCCTCATCCAGGTGAAAGGCAGCGGCGCTTCCGGCTCCTTCAAGCTGAATAAGAAGCAGCTGGAGAGCAAAGAGAAGGCGGCCAAGAAGTCTGTGCAGCCCAAGAAGCCGGCGGCAAAGAAAGTGGCCAAATCCCCTAAGAAGCCCAAGAAAGCTCCGAGTGCGGCCAAGAGCCCGAAGAAGGTGAAGAAGCCAACGGCGTCTGCCGCAAAAAGCCCGAAGAAGGCTGCCAAGAGTCCGGCTAAGAAGGCGGCTAAGCCCAAAGCTGCCAAGAGCCCGGCTAAGAAAGCGGCTAAACCTAAAGCTGCCAAGAGCCCGGCTAAGAAAGCGGCTAAACCTAAAGCTGCCAAGAGCCCGGCTAAGAAAGCGGCTAAACCTAAAGCTGCCAAGAGCCCGGCTAAAAAGGCGGCTAAGCCCAAAGCTACCAAGAGTCCGGTTAAGAAAGCTGCGGCAAAGAAGTGATGGAAGAGCCGCAGCCTGATCTTTCTTAACTCCCCCCAAAGGCTCTTTTCAGAGCCACCCACCCTCTCACGATAGAGCTGTATGCACACGATATGATCTATAAGGGGGAAACACGGGAGTGAGGGGTATGTATTAGGTAACCATATACGGTCTCCAATCCTTACACTCAACCACATTTGCTGTCATAACCTTGGGTATTGCTGTGAAGAGGCAAATGTGACTTCATAGCAATATTACAGTAAGTCTGCAAACTCATGCGCTGGATTTTAAATCTAGACAAATGACTGATCGGTCTGTTGACTACACAGAAAACCACCGTTTCTCCTGCAACACCTCCTGATAATCATTATTGTGTATTGCAAACGCTGGTGGTTACAGTGCAGTCTATAACATGATCGATCTGATTGCAGATAGATTCTTCAAGGGTCACTGACATTCTCGGCAGTCTTAACCGTATTGGAACTCTCAGGTACGCACAGTTCTCGCGACGCCAGCAGTCTTAATTGATTCTATCCGGTATACCCACTGTCATAAAGGAGAATATGCAAACTTTAACCCCTTGCATTACACCTGCCGCAGGTAACCATCTTTCCTGGCACACATTGTGAACAACTTTGGCACAAAGGATAAATAGCATTGCCGACAATACTTATGTCTCTTGGGGAATACGGTTTATTCACTCTTTTACTCATAGAAATGTAGCAAAAATATAATGCACAATAAATATTCACTTTGATACTCTATTTGTTAGACAGTTAAATGTATCCGTAAATTCCTTAACTAGAAGTGGAGAATTAAACATATCGGGATAACGAGGGCAAAGTTTCCCTCAGTGACCACATGAGGTCGCTCTTCGGTCAGATTAGTGTGGTTACCAACTTCCAATTTCTGATGTTTTGTAGGAAAGAGCCAAGAATTCAAAGCGTGTTCAATTTATAAACATGAAAAAAAGAAATATACAAATTCTATGAAATGTTGTATAATAAATGTTAATGGACAAGGATTATTGTCACATTTTATTTACGTTTCTTTATGTGCACCATATCGATCAACTTGTACACCTGCATTTTCCACATCATTAAAAGTACGAATAGACCATTCAGGAAATGAATTGTTAAATGAAGTCCGGATGAAGAGCCAGATTATAGTCCCAAATCACTTGTCAGCAGCCTAGTATAGTTACAGCACAAACCACAATAATTACAGCCCGATTAGTGAGAAGATGGGTGGCTCTTAGAAGAGCCTTTGTGTTCATGTAGGACAGAGGATATTACTTGGCGCTGGTGTACTTGGTGACGGCCTTAGTGCCCTCGGACACGGCATGCTTGGCCAGCTCTCCCGGCAGCAGCAGGCGTACGGCGGTCTGGATCTCCCGGGAGGTGATGGTGGAGCGCTTGTTATAATGAGCCAGGCGGGAAGCTTCCCCAGCGATGCGCTCAAAGATGTCATTAACAAAGGAGTTCATGATGCCCATAGCCTTAGAGGAGATACCGGTATCGGGGTGCACCTGCTTCAGTACCTTGTACACGTAGATGGCGTAACTCTCCTTCCTGGTCTTCCTACGCTTCTTCCCATCTTTCTTCTGGGTCTTGGTCACCGCTTTCTTGGAGCCTTTCTTAGCAGCAGGCGCTGACTTCGCTGGATCAGGCATTATCAGTTCTTTCTCTCTATACACGATGCTGAAAAACTGTTTCTAAACGCCCTCAGATCGGCTTTATTTATAGGCAGCGCATGCAAATGAGGAATCACGATTTATTGGACAAATTTATCATGTGACGGTCGGTGTATTCATAACTCCACCCTTCACTTCCTGACTGGTCTGCGCATGAACCTGAGCGGCATTGGTTAGGGAAAAGCGGACCAATCACAGAGGAAGCTGTTTGTGCCTTCCAAGTATATGAAGGAAGGAGACGAGCAGAATTACTTATATTACAGTGCTAGTATATTAGTCTGAGCTGAACATGTCTGGAAGAGGGAAACAAGGCGGTAAGACCCGGGCTAAGGCCAAGACTCGCTCATCTCGGGCCGGTCTGCAGTTTCCTGTCGGTCGCGTTCACCGTCTACTGAGGAAGGGAAACTATGCGCAGCGTGTGGGAGCCGGAGCCCCGGTGTATATGGCCGCAGTACTCGAGTACCTGACGGCTGAGATTCTGGAGCTGGCCGGGAACGCCGCCCGTGATAACAAGAAGACCCGTATCATCCCCCGCCACCTGCAGCTCGCCGTGCGCAACGATGAGGAGCTCAATAAGCTGCTCGGTGGGGTGACCATCGCCCAGGGAGGTGTCCTGCCCAACATCCAGGCCGTGCTGCTGCCCAAGAAGACCGAGAGCCACAAACCGGCCAAGAGCAAGTGATTTGCCGCTGGATATTTCCACTAAAGAACCGACGTCCCTATAACACAAAGGCTCCTCTCAGAGCCACCCACGTTTTCCTATAGGAGCTGATTACAATGCGGTTGTTTCTTTCATTGCAGCTTTGTGTAGGTTCACAGCAGTTTTTTTTCACTAGTAAACCCGGCCCGAACTTTTATCACCACTTTGGGTAGATAAGTGAGATTATGTACAGGGACGATCTTTGTGGGGAACAACTAATGTTAATAGCTCGTTCAGTAGGATAACGTGGCTGAGAAAAGCCGTCAGTATCTATACATACACACACTAGTTTATGCCATTTGTGCGGGTGGTTGAAACTAGTTGAGTACAACCTTAGTTTTCTCGAAAATAAATAAAAAATAATGTTAAGTAGGTAGGAGAATCAGTGTGTGCAAACAGCAACTGACGAAATGCACGTTGTGCTGATAATACAGGCTGAGGTGCCGCTTTGGATCCCCATAAATGATCGAATACCGACCCGTGTCTTATACCAGACAGTTATTACTTTAGATAAATAATTGATAACATACACAGATCAATGCTAGAGCTCGTTTAGAAGGATTTGGTGGCTCTGAAAAGAGCCTTTGTGTTATGTATGTAGATGTACGGATTATCTTATGCCCTCTCCCCGCGGATTCTGCGGGCCAGCTGGATGTCCTTGGGCATGATGGTCACCCTCTTGGCGTGGATGGCGCAGAGGTTGGTGTCCTCGAAGAGCCCCACCAGGTAAGCTTCGCTGGCCTCTTGTAGGGCCATGACTGCCGAGCTCTGGAAGCGCAGGTCGGTCTTGAAGTCCTGGGCGATCTCCCGCACCAGACGCTGGAAGGGCAGCTTGCGGATCAGCAGCTCAGTGGATTTCTGGTAGCGGCGGATCTCTCGGAGAGCAACCGTCCCGGGACGGTAACGATGCGGCTTCTTCACGCCGCCGGTAGCAGGGGCGCTCTTCCGGGCGGCTTTAGTTGCCAGCTGCTTGCGGGGAGCTTTCCCTCCGGTAGACTTGCGGGCGGTCTGCTTGGTCCTGGCCATTGTTCTATTACAAGTGTGTATTAGTAACTGAAGAAAAGCTGCTTAACCAACTTTATTTATAGAAAGTGCTGCGCTGTCATTGGATGATTTAAGGTCGCCTTTCATCCTCATTGGTTCAATCAGCTCGCTGCATGTTTCAAAAGGTCCGCCAATAATCTTTATTGTTTTTTTTCGTTATTTTTTATATAAGCCATCTGACAGGATGAGGAATTAAATGATAACAATTAGGACAAACGGTATTTTCATGTTTCAATAATGATTATTACGATTTAACAGAACCGGGAAGTATTTCCTAGTATTTCAGCGGGAAGAAATAACAAGTAGATACACATACTTACCACACGGTGGTGATATTGCGTCACAATCTACAAAACAGTACTAGGATCTAAACAGCCCACGTTCAATATATACTCCCCCTCCCCATTCCTTCTATTTTATTCTTCTACAGTATAGCATCACTTTTTGATAGTGGCATAATTACTTATTTTAAATGATCATTCTGATGTAACTATCACATAGGTTGTCTCTATTATTCCTGTTATAGTCAATTGAAAATACATTGTGACACAGAGCAATAGATGACATTAGCTCAGGGACTTTATAATGTGCCCTTGTTGGAACACTTGGAGAATTGGGTGTCACAATATGCAGCACCCACAGGCTATTTGCCAGGATCTAGAGGAGTTTATCAGCAGCAACTCCTGCACCGAGTCTTCTCTCACTGAGTTTCTTTTCAGCCTCTCAACCCCTACAGTACCGAAAAATCTATAAACATATATAGATGCGCCAAAGGAGTGTTTAAGTTTGAAAAACAATGGCAAAGTTCATCTGATATCCCTCCATAGGAACAATAATCTAGTCTTATCATGCTCTCCTCAATTAAGGCTGACAACCTCCTGATTCAGAGCTTGTGGGCTGTTTGAAGAAGGATTCTCCCCCTCTACAATTCCTGCAGCCAAATACAGTTGTTCGATTCACAGTTCCTCTATAATGATGTACTTATTAGAGAGAATATTTCTCAAAAGTTGATAGAAACATTGATGTCCAGGTTAAAAGGATGTTAAAATTCCACATATGTCTGCCTGATTCGGAATAAATATCCACTAACGCGTTTCGTCAGTCTGATTCTGACTATGTCAAAGATACTTTGTGGTCACTCGTTGGGGTCCAATTATATATACAACCTGCTGCAATTAGTACAGCTGTAGCAGTCATTTAGGTCAACACCTAAGATCGTTCGTAGCACACAAATATTTTATGGCACAGCAAAATGTAAAAATATTGGGCTGCTTATGGGTGGAAGATTCACCCTCAGCAGCAGCAGCAGTGGGACTAACGCTCAAGAATTCTTCAGAGGAATCAATTATAATGCAGGAGTCATCGAGCCTTACAAAGTTGGATGCAGGGCTAACTCCTATCACTACTGAGGATATTGATGAGGACAATGTTGTGGGTGTAGATTGCAGGAGTCGAGATGTAGGTGAGAGAAGGGTCCTAGCTGATGACGGACTGCTTGTTATTATTTTTCTTTCAGCTTTTCCCAACACCTTGCCATGAACTTGCGTCAAATGGCGTAACATGGATGAGGTTCCAAGATGGTTAAGGTCCCTCCCTTGACTGAATGTGGCTTTACATACACTACAATTGGCTAGACAACTGTTGTCAGGATCTGGGTAGAAATAATTCCACACATAAGAAGTGGCTTTTTTTGGTCTTATGTCCAGGCATGACAATGGCCTTCTTCTTGTCACCTGCCAGAACTGCTTCCACTGGTGCAGGACTTACTCAAACAACCTCATCATTATCAACACCCTCTTTAGCACCCTCGTCAGCTACATAAATATCCCCCTCATCCTCCTCCAATTCCAAAGTGGCATCCTCAATTGGTGTATCGCCAGCTACACTCGGGCAGTTCAGGTACTCATCAGTAGAAATGCTGAAAGGGCCCTTCTTTATGGGTACACTATTAGAATGGTCACGATTGCACATACCACTCGTGGATGGACTCTCCTCAGGGATTGGTGTAATTTCTGATTCTGAACATACATTTTCCTCTAATGCCTTACTGTTATCTTGCAGCTCGGCTTTCACACGTAACAGTAGTTGTGCACCACTTTTGGACTCTGAATTACTTGTTCCTGTTTGGTCACGAGTGACCTTACAAAAAGAAGCCTCAGTAACATTTTTAAATCACGCACTAATAGAGAAAGGCGAAGGCCTTATTCTTTCTTTGCCACTGCGTGTGTAAAATGGCATGTTGGCAATTTCTTTTTATGGGCAGTTAACTTTTCCTGTATTAGAGCTCTTTTTCTCTTCAACACGGTAAAAGGTGTTTTTTTCTGTGATTTTTTTCCCTAACTTCAAAAGACTATGTACTTTTACATAGGCTTTACCAGATGATGTACAGGAAAGACTACCATCAGGACTGGTGGCAGAAGCAGCTTGCTGCTCCTACTCATGTGTGTACTGCTGTGTCTCCATTTTAATAAGACCCCCAAACACTTTGTAGTGCAAATTCAGAAATATATAGTGCTGCTATATTAGAATTTCAGCAGTCAGCAAATCGTTTTTTTAGAAGGGGGAAATATAACACCCCAAACCCTTTGTAGTGTAAATCAGGAACAATGCCTCCTCTATACTCTCTATACTTCTCTCTTCCTGCTCTATTCCTCTGACCTAACACTCCCCTGTCCCTCTCTCAAATGGCGCTAGATCGCCGTGGAGGCGGCTATTTATTCATTCTAAAACTCGCGAGATCCGACGGCGTCACAATGACGTTTTGCCTCGTTTTGGAATCCGAATAGGCGCCGGAGTACCGAGTCGACTCGGCTCGGTACTCGGATTCCGGAAGTTCGGGCGTTTTTGGTTCTCGGGGACCCGAGCCCGCCCATCTCTAGTATAAATAGTAACAGAAAAAGATGTGCCTTCCAGCAGTTGTCTCCACTCCTCTAGTGCTAGTTTTATGGCAAGTAATTCCCGGTTTCTAATAGCATAGTTCTTTTCAGCAGACGATCATTTTTGGAAGAAGACTCCACAAGGGTAAATTTTCCCATTAGAGGAACTTTGAGACAAGATAGTCCCAAATCCAATGGAGGATGCATCTACTTCCAGAAGGAAGGGGAAAGTAGTGTCGGGCTGTTGCAAAACTGTTGCATAATTAAAGGCTTATTTTAGTAAAGCAAAGGCCATTACTGCCTCGTTAGGCCAGTTTTAGAATCAGCTGATTTTTAAGTCAAGGCTGTAATGGGCGCAACAAGAGAAGAAAATCCCCAAATAAAGTGACGATAATAATTAGCGAACCCTATAAAACGCTGAGTTGTTTTGAGACAGACAGGCTGGGGCTATTCCAAGATAGCCTTGAGTTTCTCGGGGTCCACTTGAGATCCGGAACCAGAGATCACATACCGAAGAAAATGAAGCTGTTCTCTCTCCAAAACACATTTTTCTAATTTACAAAAAAAAGTGATATTGTCGAAGCTGAGTGAGAACGGCAGCCACATGTTCACGATGAGATCTTAAATCAGAAGAGTAGATGAGAATATCATCCAGATATATATCCACGAACTGATAGAGCATATCTTGAAAGACCTTATTCATAAAAATTTGGAAAACAGTGAGTGAATTACACAGCTTGAAAGGCATCACCGTATACGCAAAGTGGCCATCAAGGTTGTTAAAGTCTGTTTTCCATTTGTTGCCTTTTTTAATCCGACTCAAATTATAAGCTCCCCTTAGATCCAATTTTGTGAAGATGGAAGCTCCTTTTATCCTGTCAAAGAGTTCCAAGATCAGGAGCAGTGGGTACCTGTTTATAACAGTGATGGAATTGAGACCCCTATAATCAATGCAAGGGCGAAGCCCTCCATCTTTCTTATTGACGCAAAGAACTATGCCCCAGCAGGGGAGGTAGATTTCCATATGAAGCCTCTCTTTAGGTTGTCCTCAATGTAGGTAGACATGGCCTGGGATTCAGGTAAGAAGAGAGGATAGACGCGATCATGTGGAGGAGTCTTGCCAGTTAACAACTCTTTAGCACAATCCCAAGCCCGATGAAGGGGTAACTTGGAGGCTTCTTGTTCACAAGAGACAATTGTGAAGTTAACGTACTGAGCCAGAAGATCCAAGGAAGTAAACAAATATGGTAAGGATTCTCTCTTTGGAATCAGCACCTTCTGAAGGCATCGGGAATGACAGGAGGATCCGCAAGATACCACTTGCGCTTTTTGCCAATACAATACCTTTGAATTGAGTTGGAGTTAAGGAAGACTTAATACCAGCAGGTTAATGGATATAGGGATAATCAGAAAGGAGATGCATTCAGTGTGCAGCGCACCCACCTGAAGAGAAAGAGGAATAGTGCAAAATCTGACTGATTCCCCCACAATGCGACTACGTCAATGTTAGTGATAGCTATGAGTTGAGGAAGGAGATGCAAATGTACGGCTGCACTGGAGTCAATAAGAGCGGGCAGTGAGACCTGATGATCAGCATAACAAAGCAGCACTTCAAAGGAATAGTTTGAGTCACACAGAGAGATCTCTGATGTACCTAACCCGGCCTCTCTGGAGGAGATTGGGTTCTCCCGTTTCCCAGGTGCTTAGAACAATTGTATCAAGAAATGTCCGGGCTCACCACAGTACAGACAGAGATTATTATTAAAACGTCTCTCCCTCTCCTCAATTGAGAGATGTGCTCAGCCTATTTGCATGGACTCCTCAACAGGGACAATGGGGTTTTGAAACCTGGGAGCCAAACACAGGTTAGAGCGACAGGAATGTTCTCTCTCTTGATTTCTCTCCCTAAAACTAATGTAAATTTGGTTACAAATGGAGATAAGGGCATCAAGATAAACAGGACATTCCTGACCAGCTAGATTATCCTTTATAAAATTGGATAAACCCTGCCAGAAAGTTGCTTCCAGGGTGTCATTGTTCAACCGCAGCTCAGAAGTCAAAGTACGAAACTTAATGGCATATTGACCCAGAGGAAGCGTACCCTGTCGTATATGAAGAATGGCGGAGGCTGTACTAGAGAACCTGCCTGGTTCTTCGAATACTTTCATAAACATCTCCAAAAGCATAGTGTAGTTATGTAACAAAGGATGGTTGTGATCCCAGAACGGCGAGGCCCAAGCCAAGGCTTGGCCAGATAACACAGAAATGATATATGTGACTATGGTTTTTTCAGTAGGAAAATTTCCCGGCTGCAATTAAAATTGTAAAGCACACTGAATTAAAAAGCCCCAACAGGACTTAGGATCAACATCAAACTTTGGAGAATTAAGGATCTGGAGCTATGACGCAGAAGAATGTGTTACTGCAGAGCTTTGCACTGGGGGACCGCAAGCCGGAGGATTAACTTGGGTAGTCAAGGTGTTTTTTAATGTATCAAGTCGTACACAGGGAGTATCCAGTAGCGAAGTCTCAAGATAAGCCGAGGTCTGGTACACAGGTCAAAACCAGTAATGAAGCAGGCACGAATCACAGGGAGAAGAAGCACCTAGAAGGCAAAGCGAGTCAGACGCTAGATAACTTACACCATACAAGTGTCAGAGCGATTCTTATGTAGGAAGGGGAAGGTCAAATTCCCTGCTGGAGGTCACATGACCAGCAGAGCCGCACAATCGGAAGTCCCCACACTACAGACAGGACGGGAACAGGAGCGTGGAGCAGGTAAGTTTCTTACACGTGCTTTGTCAAACTGCCTGGAATAAAGTAACTGTTCGTTGGAGGGGATTAACATTGCAATGTTCCACTGTTTGGGATTATTCGTGCTAAATTCAAATTGAGGAATACAGGGAGCCGTGACGTTGCTCTGTGCTATTTTCCACGGAATGTTTGTTTGAACTGTGAAAGAGAAGTAGTGAACTGTGTTTAAACTGCCACTGTATAGAGACTGCATACCCATATATACCTCTGCTTAACATCCAAATGTACTTGTATGCTATGTGTTTACTAAGTTAAAGCAGCTGTGATAGAGTTTAGTGTATATTGTTAGTGATAGTTATCGTTGTTAGGGGTCTATTTATGACCCTTCGTTTTTTTCACTTGATACTTTTCAATCCTTATCTCCTTGATAAGGACTGAAAAGTAACGGCTATGTATTAAAAAAACTTCTCAGGGACATCAGTGCCGATAGACTGCTGTCCCTGAGAAGTGACTCACCTGATCATCGCAGTCTTTTCTCAAGTTTAAAGGCTGCGGTGATCTTCTCTTTTTTTTCCTTTTTTGTTAGTGCGCATGCACCGACTAAAAAGTTGGTGCATGCGCACTAGCATTCTGGACGGCAAACTGCAGGATGATTGACAGGGAGGGATCACATGATCCCTCCACACATGCGCTGTTAGCTCTGCTCTTCAGAGCAGAGCTGGACAGCGCAAAAGTTTTCAGATATGTTAATGTACGCCAGCTTCAGATGGCGCCAGCTTCAGATGGCGTACATTAACATGTAAAAAAAGAGAAAAGTTTCTCTAAATAGACTTGCATACATAGCGGTTCTGAGCACTTCCCATACACTGTTATGGGGAGTGCTCAGAAAAACGATAGGAAATGCAAAGCAGCAGGTATCTGAGATATCTGCTGCGATGCTTCAATAATACATAGCAATTTCACGGTAAACACCCGAAAACTGTTGTTTTCGGGTGTTTAACACAAGAAAAATCCTTGATAAATAGACCCCTTAGTGAGATATTGAAAGACAGTTATTAGAAGGTATAGAGGTACCTCTTAGCTACATCAGACTAGTGAGGAATGTGTAGGTTATATTTTAGATACTAATAAGTATTGTTTCAAATTATTTGTCACCATTTATTTGAACCAAAGCAATCTATTTTTTATATAAAAGTTAGTAAAAAAAAAACAACTTAGAGATCCATGCCTAACTAATAAACGTGTCGCTGTGACTTTTAAAGACGGATTTGGAGTGATAATATTTCCTTTGTGTGTGTCTTTGTGAGATAGAGAAAGGGAAACATATAGCTGGAAAGGAAAAATGAGTCAAGAAGCATCTGCTTAACTAACTAAAATAATGTTGCACCCCTGGGCACTATGAGCCATGTCCCAGTTTAACCACTTTTCTAGCACAACACGGACGACCACCAAGGGCAGCAAGTAAAAAAAAAAGTCTCAGCCAACGATCTGTGTAACCTCTCTGGCTGTTTCCTGTCGGCTGGGTATCCATGTGTTATAGTAGCTCCTTCAGAGGAAGTAATGGACTGCCTAGTGGTGCATAGAGGACCCACCTGGCAATATTTAAGAACTGTCAAAACATTACATGCGATGAGTGCCTTGTACTGGATCAGAGGCGATGCCAAGCAAGTTTAACCTTTATTTTCAATGTCCAGCACCCTGCTCTTCCCTCATGAATTACTTAGCAAAAACAGTTGGATGAAAAAACAAATAGGTTTTTATTCTAAATAAAATGCTTTCAGTAAATACACACTCTTTAACAAACAGTGTCAGGGGGTTGAAAGCACCTAAGCCAACTAAACAACTCACCCTATAGGGGCAATATCCACAAAGTCACTTGGAGCAATGACCTGACTGCAGAACAACATGTTCTGCTCCTCTGTCAGAGAGGTTGGGACTGAGTCCAATGTCTTCCTACTTTTACATAAAGAACACACAGGAAAACTTTTAAGTACTGTAAATTGCGACGCTTAAAACACATTTGAAACTATGTCACTGAATAAAATATATAACTACTGAAGAGAGAGGATGACAAGTGGGCTGTACCTTTACTTTTCAAGGTGCCTGGCACCCTGCTCTCCGGACATCATATTTTATTATCCTCTTACAGTACATTAAATAAACAGAGACAACCTATTTGAGACCGTCAAATGAGATTGATCATTTAAAACAAATGATTATATCATTATCAATAAGGGATGCTATATGAAAATATGTATGGAGATACCAAGTCACGGGAAGTGTATATTTCCTGTGTATGTGAAGACTTTGTTTCAGAAACTCTCTTTGTAGAATGTTTGGAGCTTAGTACTAAATTGCAGTATGTGATGCGATATCACCACCATATGGTAAGTATGTGTATCTACTTCTTATTTCTTAGAAAATTCTTCTTGATTCAATTCTAATGTAATTATGACTGAAACATAAAAATGTTGCTTATTGTAACTAATTTAATTTGTGATCCTGCCATCTCGCTTATTAGATTTAAAACAAAGTACTAAATACAAATTATTGGATCACATCAAGCTAACTGATTACGGCTTGTGTAAGGAGGGCCTAGGGCCAGGAGACACAACTAGCACTTTCTGTGATCACCAACTTACATTTCTCCTGAAATCCTCAGAGGAGAAGAGTATGGAAATATGCTGGAGAAAAAGTAGGTTGTTCCTCCCTTCAAGCTTCAGATCACAGATGATTATGGGTTGGAGAACTTTGACACTTAGTTTACCAGTGAGCCAGTGCAGCTTACGCCAGATGATGTGGATGTAATAAAACAAAGAGCCTGACCGATTTGAATATATTAACACATTGTTGCTCTCAACAGAAGAAAGAACTGTAGTGTTTATGGACTAACAATATGATTGATCCAGTAATTGTATCCTGTAACAGTATATGCACGGGAGGCTGGAAAACTGATGCCAGGTTCTTAGTACAGGCCACGCTACAGGATTTGCTGCTGAAAATCTGCTATAAGGGAAATGTCCATAGTGGATCTCTCCCTCAGTAGTATCTGCTCTCTGCATCAACAATGGTTCTCCGGTGCCATGTGCCGCTGTCCTGGAAAATCCACAAAAAGGAGGAAGTGGAGGAACTGTCAGAATCTGGACTGGTGACTTTCTCTACTTGTAAATCTGGATATTACAGAAAGCTGTGTATCTATCGCTGACATATAAAATTTTACCGAAAAACTAAGAAAAGGAATTGAACTGGAAATATTAAATTTTTAAATGACTTTTTGGAAATCAACAATGTAATGTGCCTAATTTAGCTTGTAGTGTGTGACATTATGCTGTTAATTTCCTAATGCAGAATTCCACGCAGACTAAACCGCCCAACCATAGATCCCCATAACACATCCCTTAGCCTTAACCGGTGGAATTCAGTTACTCTTGTATTATTCCCCCATCCACGTCCTAGTCAAGCACACGTTTTGTAGACGTTGGAATCTTGATTTGTTTTGTAGCTGCTGGTTACTGGTGGAAGACAAGTCCCCAGTCCGTAGCATATCTGACAGTGTTACAGAGGCAAAGTCGCTACTCAGAGAATTAAGGTTAGGACACCAGAGACGAGTAACAAGGCTGGTTTGCATTTAATGAAATGTGATCACTAACGTGTACGCTCTATTTACATCAATGTCTTATCCTACATTGCAAAATAATCTGCTTTGTGAACATTTGCTTGGGGTATAGAATACGTAAAACTTAGTTTTTTTTCATCAGATCCTCTATACGTGATTATTTGCAGCTTCTGAGAAGTGATTACAGAAAAAAAGTTCCCTTGTTTGCAGTTTAAACCTTTTAATAATAATCAGTAAAAAGCACACAAAAAAAACATCAGTTGCTATGGAATAAAAATCATAAGATTGGTTGAAACTGATGTTCTTCCTAAAACTTAGATTCCTACCCATATCCCGTTGGGCACTGGTTCTCCATCATTACAATTTAAGACCAGATCACGTTTTACTTTCTATTAGAGACATGCTAAACCTTCTTTTCAGACTTTTAACAAGTCATTAAGATAATTAAACAAGAAAGAAGCCAAATGTGGAGGTTTGTGTGTAATTTGTACATACATTCGGTTCTTTGCTGGGTGGATAAGTAGTGAGTGAGCGGTGTGTCAGACCAAACTATACTGCATCAGGGATGGGGCAAAAGAGTTGGTCCTGTGCAACTTCATGTACTTGTTTTGTGAAGGATTAATTACGTATATATGCTGAAAGTTTAACAACAAAAAAAGAGGATACAAATACTTAATTTTATACATTTAACTAAAGACATTAAGGGGCATATTTAACAAATCACGGTAGTGCACTATTGTGCACTTACCGTGGAATTAAAGTCCCGATGTGCCCTCCGCAAATTTATTAAAGGTGCATTGCAGCAGATATCATGGATATCTGCTGCTTTGCACTCCTGAACGTTTATGCGAGCAGTCACCATTCAACAGAATGGTGACTGCTCCTGGCCGCAATCTAACAAGTCCCGAAAAAAGAAAAATTTCGGGAACTTGTCTTGATAATGTACTGGCGTACATCATCCGAATTGAAGAAATCCACTGCTGTCAGCTCTGCTCCGAAGAGCAGAGCTGGACAGCGCATGTGTGGAGGGATCACATGATCCCTCCCTGTCACTCAGCGCGCTCTCTCTGCAACGATAGTTGCAGAGACAGAGTGGGGACTTTGTACGTATGTGCACTGCACATGCGCAGTTGAAGGAAGAAGAGGAACGAAAACGAGATCCCAAAACAGCGCATCCGAAGAGGGGGGTAAGTGTGATTTTTTCTATCACAGAAACAGCAGTTTTTCGGAACTGCTGTTTCTGTGTTCCCTTTTTAATAAATTTGAGAAATAGTTCAATCCTTATCCTTGCGATAAGGATTGATAACTATTTCTCACTTTTGCCGATTAATGATAAATGTGCCCCTAAGTATGTTCCTGTGTTGTAATGTGTTATATATGTAAAATGTACTTGCTTTATAAATGAAATGAAGGATGGAATTGTGGTTCTGGAAGGGACTAATATATGGGAAAAATTGGTCGGGTAAGTATCTTGTCCTCTGATTTGGACTAGTAATATAACATTATAGCTAATTTAAAGATTGTAAAGCAGTAAATATGTTCTTTTTAGTTGTCTAAATTTAAAGGCATTAAATTGTTTGCACAGAAGATGGTATACTAATTCATAAATTAGTTAAGATAATTCATATTCTTTCACATGAAAGACGTTATTGAATAATTAATGAAAAAATAAACACAAATTCTTGGCGGGCTTTTGAAAACTTGCTACAAAAAATCGCAAACCAATCAGGATCATTCTTTAGCTATCCAATCATAGCGCAGGACTGAGCATATATAGATGTGTTTTAACGGCTGTTTCTTCAGTTACTAGTACATACGTGTAGTAGAACAATGGCCAGGACCAAGCAGACCGCCCGCAAATCTACTGGAGGGAAAGCTCCCCGCAAGCAGCTGGCAACTAAAGCCGCCCGGAAGAGCGCCCCAGCTACCGGCGGCGTGAAGAAGCCGCATCGTTACCGTCCAGGAACTGTTGCTCTCCGAGAGATCCGCCGCTACCAGAAATCCACTGAGCTGCTGATCCGCAAGCTGCCCTTCCAGCGTCTGGTGCGGGAGATTGCCCAGGACTTCAAGACCGACCTGCGCTTCCAGAGCTCGGCAGTCATGGCCCTGCAAGAGGCCAGCGAAGCTTACCTGGTGGGGCTCTTCGAGGACACCAACCTCTGCGCCATCCACGCCAAGAGGGTGACCATCATGCCCAAAGACATCCAGCTGGCCCGCAGAATCCGCGGGGAGAGGGCATAAGATAATAGTACATCTATATACATAACACAAAGGCTCTTTTCAGAGCCACCAAATCCTTCTAAACGAGCTCTGGCATGATCTGTATGTTACTTTATAAGAGGCTATTACACCCGCTGTTTACCGGTTTATGTGGTATCTAAATGTCATCGCTTAAAAACAAAACACGACTCGAATACTGTGCTCCGATCATCCGTTCTTTACAGTTTGTCTATGGTAAGAACACAACACGTGCACCCACTCTAGCTACAGGTTTTTTCTATAACATTAAGTTCTTACATTGCATAAAAATGACACGAGCCAAACATTAACTTCCCCGCGGCACAGCTCCTTTCTGTCGGGAAGCTCACAAATCTAGATTGATACATGGTCTCGGTATAGACGTAAAATAATGTCCTGTAAAATTACACAAATAAACTGCAATGGAAACAACCGCGCTGTAATCAGCTATTACAGGAAAAAGTGGGTGGCTCTGAGAAGAGCCTTTGTGTTGTAGGGACGTCGGTTCTGTAGGGTAACATGCAGATCAAATCACTTGCTCTTCCTCCGTGATTGGTCCATTTCAAGATAACCAATGCCGCTCAGGTTCATGCACAGACCAATCAGAGAGTGAAAGGTGGAATTATGGACGTACTGATCGTCACATGATACGTCTGTCCAATATTGCTTGATTCCTCATTTGCATTCATTTGCCTATAAATATGGCAGATCTGGGAGCTGTTTAAAACTGTTTATTCTGTAGTGTGTAGAAGGAGTGAATCGATCATGTCTGATCCTGTAGAATCAGCGCCTGCGTCTAAGAAAGCCTTCAAGAAAGTGGTGACCAAGACCCAGAAAAAAGATGGGAAGAAGCGTAGGAAGACCAGGAAGGGGAGTTACGCCATCTTCGTGTACAAGGAACTGAAGCAGGTGCACCCCGATACCGGCATCTCCTCTAAGGCTATGGGCATCATCCTTTATTAATGACATCTTTGAGCGCATCGCTGGGGAATCTTCCCGCCTGGCTCATTATAACAAGCGCTCTACCGTCACCTCCCGGGAGATCCAGACCGCCGTACGCCTGCTGCTGCCGGGAGAGCTGGCCAAGCATGCCGTGTCCGAGGGCACCAAGGCCGTCACCAAGTACACCAGCGCCAAGTTATCCCTTCTCCGCCCGAAATGAACACAAAGGCTCTTCTAAGAGCCACCCACTTTCTCTACAATCGGGCTGTAATTATTGTGTTTTGTGCTGTAACTGTAATAGGCTGCTAGCAAATGATTTCAGACTATTATCTGGCTTTTCATCCGGACTTCATTTAACAATTTCCTGAATGGTTTATTCGGACTTTTAATGATACGAATACTTAAGGTGTACACGTTGATCTATATGGTGCACTTAAAGAAACGTAAATATAAATGTGGTAATAACCCTTGTCCATTAACATTTATTATACAACATTTCATAGAATTTGTATTTCTTGTGTTCATTTTTAATTTATAAACGCGCTTTGAATTCTTGGCTCTTTCTTAGAAAACATCAGAAACTGGAAGTTGGCAACCACACTAATCTGACTCAAGAGCCACCTCATGTGGTCACTGAGGGAAACTCTCCTCTAGTTGTCCCGATATCTGTTTAATTCTCCACTTGTGGTTAAGGAATTTACTGATACATTCAACTGTAACAAATAGAGTATCAAAGTGAATATTTATTGTGCATTATATTTTTGCTACATTTCTATGAGTAAAAGAGTGAATAAACCGTATTCCCCAAGAGACATAAGTATTGTCGGCAATGCTATTTATCCTTTGTGCCAAAGTTGATCACAATGTGCAAGGAAGGATGGTTACCGGCAGGTGTAATGCAAGGGGTTAAAGTTTGCATATTCTCCATTATGACAGTGGGTATACCGGACAGAATCTATTGAAAGACTGCTGGCGTCGCGAGAACCCTGCGTATCTGAAAGTTCCAAAAAGGTTAAGACTGCCGAGAATGTCAGTGACCCTTGAAGAACCTATCTGCAATCAGAACAATCATGTTATACACTGCAGTGCAACAACCAGCGTTTGCAATATACAATGATAATCAGGAGGTGTTGCAGGGGAAACGGTGATTTTTCTATGTAGTAAACATACATTTGTCTAGATGTAATAACCAGCGCATGAGTTTGCAGACTTACTGTAATATTGCTATGAAGTCACATTTGCCTCTTCACAGCAATACCCAAGGTTATGACAGCAAATGTGGTTGAGTGTAAGGCCTGGAGACCGTATATGGTTACCTAATACATACCCCACACTCCCGTGTTTCCTCCTTATAGATCATATCGTGTGCATACAGCTCTGTCGTGAGAGGGTGGGTGGCTCTGAAAAGAGCCTTTGGGGGGAGTTAAGAAAGATCAGGCTGCGACTCTTCCATCACTTCTTTGCCGCAGCTTTCTTAGCCGGACTCTTGGTAGCTTTGGGCTTAGTCGCCTTTTTAGCCGGGCTCTTGGCAGCTTTAGGTTTAGTCGCTTTCTTAGCCGGGCTCTTGGTAGCTTTGGGCTTAGCTGCTTTCTTGGCAGCTTTGGGCTTAGCCGCCTTCTTAGCCGGGCTCTTGGCAGCCTTCTTTGGGCTTTTTGCGGCAGACGCCGTTGGCTTCTTCACCTTCTTCGGGCTCTTGGCCGCACTCGGAGCTTTCTTGGGCTTCTTAGGGGATTTGGCCACTTTCTTTGCCGCCGGCTTCTTGGGCTGCACAGACTTCTTGGCCGCCTTCCCTTTGCTCTCCAGCTGCTTCTTATTCAGTTTGAAGGACCCGGAAGCGCCGCTGCCTTTCACCTGGATGAGGGTTTCCTTGGTCACCAAACCTTTCACAGCCAGTTTGACGCGGGTGTTATTCTTCTCCACATCGTAACCTCCGGCAGCCAGAGCCTTCTTCAAAGCGGCAAGAGAAACCCCGCTGCGCTCTTTGGAGGCGGACACGGCTTTCAGGATCAGCTCTGACACTTTAGGACCAGAGGGTTTGGGGCTCTTCTTGGCTCCTCCTGCGGCTTTCTTCGGCTGTCTCTTCTTTTTGCCGGCGCCCTCTGATAGAGGAACAGACTCAGCGGCGACTGGCGCGGTTTCTGCCATCTTCACTACAAGTACACAAATAGAAAAGTACTATCCATAGAGGGCGGCAGAAGTCTCTTATATACACTGCCGGCTGCGCTGTGATTGGCTGGTGTTCACAGTCTGCCCTGTGTTTCTATTGGTGGATACGCAGACACGTAAACCCTTCCCTGTCTGAGTGTAAGGGGAGCTTTCCTCGTACGTTGTGTTTCTGTGACCGAGGAAAAGAGACTTTTATACGAAATGAGAAGACGAGCGAGCTGGTTCTCTGCACCACAACCATCCTCCAAGGCCTCTCCTAACCCTTTATGGTCATTGCTGGACTAGGTGCTGCTAAGGAAGCCAGGAATCCCCGCTGGCAGCTGCTCCATACCCCGTCGGATCTGCCCGGCATGTGACACATCTCCCCGTTTCTACAAGGCTAAAATGGCCCATCCGGGCTCTTCTCTCTCCACCTGGCACTTGACATAAAGAAGATGCTCTTTGTCACACTCTGTACAGAGCAGGGTACATATTGAACGACATAAAGATGATCAAGACTCTTGTACACCCGGGTGGTTAGCACAGGCAGGTTGTCTCTGCTCCCAATCCAAACAACTTTATGATATTCTTGTCTTGAAAATAAATTGCCATCTTTATTGTGAAGAGACGCTGGTGTGGCAAGAGCAGGCTGCTGGGCACATTGAAAAACAAAGGCATCTTGGTATCCTCTCTTGCCAACACTTGTAGAGTAGGGTCAATAAATGTTGTCCCTCCTGGGAAACCCTCTCTCGTCAATAAAGCAGATATTAAAGTACCATAAATCTTACCGTATGGAGTACAAAGGGGTTGCAGTATCACAGTGCTATATCTTCAGTTCTAAAGCAGCATGGTCACTTACTATTGTATTTAGTCTTGGTTTGTAGCACATTACACGGGTACAGTGACGGATTGCTTATAAACTGTAGACTTCTGATTCCCTCAGCTTAACACCATACATTAATATTGTTAATCTTAGCACTATAAACTTAACTATAATAAAGACACAACAACTTTGTAGTGGAAAATAAAATAATATTTTTATTTATTTATTTACCTATAAAGGGTGGCGGCGAGAGCGATTGAATCTGCTAACAATTAATATCGAAAACCGAACAGTGTATGGCCCACAGGCACTAACCACTGGTCCCAGGCACCACAGTCCTTTACGATCGGCCGCTGCTAAATCTGGCGTTATAGTGACCACTCCCTTCTGGGCTCCCCAAGACGTACGCGCACAGTGCTGGTCAAGGGGTCCTCGCACAGAGGTACCAAGAGCCAGGGTGCTTCGAAAGGAGCGGTGACGTGCGGCCAATCAGTGGTAGCACCGTATGAATTAGTCGCTGATTGAAAAAGCTCTCCTGCCACGCTGGAGTCCTTTAACGGACCCCCAGCCCGCCACCCATAGACCTCACTAACTGACCTACTCTCCAAAAAAGCTGTTCTATAAAAATCCAATTGCCTTCCTCTGACAGGTGAACCCCATCATTCCTATTTCGGAGGAAAAAATGGCAAAATACCTTCATGCCCCCGTATAAAAGCAACAGCGAGCAGCAAAGCCCAAGGTTAACACTGGACGGGGAGTATATTATTGCGTATCCATCACCTATTTGGTCTAATATACCTTTTGTACGCGTCTGAATTCCAGCGCCCTAAAGCTTTAATGGCGCTAACGGAAGAACCACTCTCAGCAGCAACAGTAGCCGCCCCAATCCTGAAGGAGTGAGTGCCAAATAATAACGGGTCTAGGCCCACGTGCTTCAGTGCACTCTTAAATATGGCCGTGAACTGATATTTCGACAAAGGTGATCCGTCAGCATGAATCATCCAGGGCTCAGAATCATGTGGTCTAACTCTTTGAAACTCAATGCACAGTACCACGGGGCAGATATCACAATCCCCTTGTGCAGAAATGGATATCCATTGACCACGACCCACTTGATCTGTTTTGGATCTGAGGATTTGACAAGACAGCATGTTAACATCCAACAACATGTGCTTTGCTGACAAGGCATTCCCCAAATTATGCTTAGACTGCGCCACCAACTCACTCACTCTAAACGCAGCAAAGAAAGCGAGCGAAAAAGCTAAGCGAAAGAGCAACAACTCATAAACACTTTCTGTAATGACCGCCAGCGCAGAAATAAGCTTCCTCAAGATGTTCTTGTCCACCGGCCTTCTAATATCCTCCTTACCTGGTTGCACTCACAACCAACCTTTCAAGGCCTTAGTGACCAAGAACCCTTTAGTAAAATCAGTTCACCTATGGAGTTTGGCCATAAACGAGATTCCTGCCAGCATAGCCGTCATTAAAGTTTTAGAAATGCCCTGCTGATACTTAAACCAAATAAAATCAAGCATGTCCGCGCTTTGACCTGAGTCACACCGACCGCGCGACTGTAAGTACTGTCCCCATTGGCGCCATGCTGCACGATATGCTCTCCTGGTGGAAGGGGCCAAAGAAGCTTCCGCCAGTCTCGACTACCTGCCAAACAAAAGGGGGACATGGCGTACCCGTAACGTCTGCCTGCGAAGCCAATTCCCTAAAACGTGCCCACTGTCCTCTGGATAACGCGTCCGCCACCTCATTCTCCGCACCAGGCACATGTCTTGCTCTGAATGTAATGTCATTCTCAAGGCAGCGCAGCACCAAATGCCTCAACAACTCGATTGCAGGAATGGATGATGTGCTCCGTTTATTAATGCACTGCACTACTCCCAGATTATCGCACCAGAATATCACCTCCTGCCCTCTTAACAGAGACGCCCATAATTCCACCGCTACTACAATGGGGAACAACTCCATTACCAGTAGGTTGACTAGCAACCCTTTACCACGCCATGCCTCTGGCCACCGATCCGCACACCATCTACCTTTAAAGTATGCTCCAAAACCAACCGACCCAGAGGCTTCTGTCACTAACTCAAGGTGCTTATTAGAGACTGGTGCAGCCGGCCAGATAGAAATCCCGTTAAATTTCTCCAAGAACCTTAACCACATCCGCAAATCCTCTCTTATCTCCTTAGTTAGTGTAACCCTAGCGTGTGGCCGCGACATTCCCACTGTAGCCAGCTGCATCTTTCTACAGAACACTTTTCCCATAGGAATAATTCTGCAGGAAAAATTAAAGGAACCCAACAATGATTGTGCCTGGCGTAAGGAAACAGACCTTGAAGCCAACGTAAGCTCAATTGATCTAACCAGCTTCTCCACCTTCTCCTGGGGCAACCTACAACAACCTTCCCGCGTGTCAATCTCGATTCCCAAGAATGACAAGCAAGGTAAGGGACCTTCTGTCTTGTCGTGTGCCACTGGCACTCCCAAGATAGAAAATAAAGCCTTGGCCGCAAACAGCATGTCTGCGCACTCTGACGAGCCCACCTTTCCAATAAACAAAAAGTCGTCCAAATAGTGAGCTATACCCACATGACCCGTTCCTGCCTGTAAACACCAGTGCAAGAAGGAGCTGAACGCTTCAAAGAATGTGCAGGACACTGCGCAACCCATTGAAAGACATTTGTCCACATAGTACCCATCTGGCAGACGAAAACCCATAAATCTAAAGGACTCTGGATGAAGGGGAAGCAGGCGAAAGGCAGATTCAATATCTAGTTTCGTCAACAAAGCCCCCGACCCAAAGGATCTGACTAGATCTAAGGCTTCTTCAAACGACTGATAACTCACTGAGCTATCCTCTGCCTCTATGGCATCGTTAACCGATTGCCCGTGAGGATGGGGAAGATGCTGTATCAGCCTAAATTTCCATGTCGCCTTTTTAGGTACCACTCCCACTGGGGAGATGACCAAATTCGCTATGGGAGGAGATGGAAAGGGGCCAGCCATGCGGCCTAAATCTACTTCTTTCCGCACCTTCTCCTCCAAAATTTCTGGGAACTCATAGGCTGAGCGCAAATTATTTTTTGCATTAGCCATAACACTAAGTACTATGGGAAGGGAAAAACCTATCTTACAACCTCCACCTAAAAATTCCGCCTGCTTCCTATTCGGAAACAAGCGAAGCCACATGTCCAGCTGCTCTGTCTGGACCGGCGAACCCGCTTTACTGAGCGGGCCCTGACTCCCCCTTGCTCTTTCCTGCTCCTGGCACGCCTTTATTGCAGTCACGAGCTGGATGTGGTCCTTTGCATTTGGCACAAGCATGCCTGTACCTACATGCATTTCCTCTAGTGCACGTGCCGCTGTTAAAGGCAAAGCACCTGTTTCTGTTCTGCGTTGGGGGAGAACCACATCTCCCCTGCATGCGAAACCTCTGCACCCTAAAATCCTGCCCCTCACTTTCCTTCGGACGCATCATCTCCATCCACGTCTCTACGTCCTTACAATCAAATGGAATGATGCACTTTCCTTTTACTTTCTCCCTGAAGCTCTCATCATATCTCCGCCAGATTGAGCCTCCATCTCTCCTATAGATCCCCGTAATTAGGTGTAAATATCTCCAGACATCCACCGCCGCCTCGAGCTTGGTTTCCAAATATACTGAAGCAAATACACTAAACACCGTCACCCAATTGGGGAATGATTTATAGGCCTCCTCTCCTATTCCACCTTTCTCCTTAGCCTTTTCTAGCTCTTTCTTGCCCATTTTAGTTATATTGAAGATATCTACATACGCTCCCTTCTTAATCCTCTCTCTGGAACTCCTCCTCATCCCTGATGTCAGCGCCGTATACGAGCAATGGACTACTGGCCCTTTACCCCCGCTTTCTTTAACCGCAGCCTGCGCTACCTTCCTCTGGCTTTTCGCCCCACTAAAATGCTCATTCAGAATCCTCAACAATTTCTTAGAACTACTTTCCTGGTCCGATGAGGACCCACTGTATAAAGATGACACACTTGTACTATGTGAAACCGTGTGAGACAAAACTTTACGGCACTCACCTTGCGATGCGACCCCCGGACTTGCCGCTTCATCCCGCCGAGGAGCCCTCTCCGCTGACGTCTCACTCCTTGTGGCTGACAGCCGGCGTCTCCTCGATGTCGCCGGACCTACTGCTAAGCCACCAGCATCAATTCCACTGCTACCCTGTCTTTCTGGGGAACAAAGAACGTTAGTACCCGTTCCTCTTGCTCTGTTCGCCGCATGCCTGCGCTCTGGCACCACTGACCTAGGGGTCTGCCTATCATCCTCTACCTCACCATACCTTACCGCGCGCCCTTGCTGCCGGCTTACATAGCTCGCTCGGGGATGCCTGAGTGGCGGTTCCCCTACCACCAAGGGTCTATCCTGATAATACGACGTTCCCCTGAACTGCTGGTAATCCCTGTCAACCCCTTGATGACAACATGGCTGCCCGCTGCCGCGGCCCCCCATCCTACTCTGATATTGGCCTCTACAGCCACCTGCCTCCCGATACTGCTCTTCAAAACTATCAGGAGGTAAAAGATATGGTCCATGGGTACATGCTTCCTGACCTGGTAAAGAATGGAACGCTGGCCCTCCCCTCCCCATACTTGGCCCCCACGATGGGAGAGGGTGCCGCTGCTGACAAGGCCCACCCGGACCTACGCTTTGCTCATCATACCCGTAGAACCTGTCTTCAGCCCGACCGAGCCCTGCTTGGGCGTTCATAAAATCACAGAACTGCTGCCCCTCATCTCTCAAATGGCGGCCCCCGCCACCCCCATATTCACTGTCCAGGCTCTCTGCGTAGTGCCCCAAATCCCAGTCATACCGATGTCTACTACCCCCTTGATACTAGGGATGAGCGCACTCGGATTTATGAAATCCGAGCCCACCCGAACGTTGCGGATCCGAGTCGGATCCGAGACAGATCCGGGTATTGGCGCCAAATTCAAAAGTGAAACTGAGGCTCTGACTCATAATCCCGTTGTCGGATCTCGCGATACTCGGATCCTATAAATTCCCCGCTAGTCGCCGCCATCTTCACTCGGGCATTGATCAGGGTAGAGGGAGGGTGTGTTAGGTGGTCCTCTGTGCTGTTTAGTTCTGTGCTGTTTAGTTCTGTGCTGTTTAGTTCTGTGCTGTTTAGTTCTGTGCTGTTTAGTGCTGTGCTGTTTAGTGCTGTGCTGTGCTGTGCTGTGCTGTGCTGTGCAGTGCTGTGCAGTGCTGTGCTGTGCTGTGCTGTGTTCTGCAGTATCAGTCCAGTGGTGCTGTGTGCTGTGCTCTGTCCTTCTGAGGTCAGTGGTGCTGCTGGGTCCTGTGCTGTGTCCTGTTCAGTCCAGTGGTGCTGTGTCCTGTGCTCTGTGCTTCTAAGGGCATAGTTATTTCCCCATTATTCCCAAGTTTTTAAAAAATAAAAAAAAAGTAAAAAAAAATAAAAAATTAGAAATTAAAAAAAATATATATAATTATAACCAAATGTGCAAAACCAATCCAGCAGTATAAGTCCATTGGTACTGCAATATTACCAAGTTCACACATTCTGCAGTATCAGTCCAGTGGTGCTGTGTCCTGTGCTCTGTCCTGCTGAGTTCCGTAGTGCTGCTGGGTCCTGTGCCGTGTCCTGTTCAGTCCAGTGGTGCTGTGTCCTGTGCTCTGTGCTTCTAAGGGCATAGTTATTTCCCCATTATTCCCAAGTTTTTAAAAAATAAAAAAAAAGTAAAAAAAAATAAAATTTTTTTTTAAAAAAAAAAATATATAATAATTATAACCAAATTTGCAAAACCAATCCAGCAGTATAAGTCCATTGGTACTGCAATATTACCAAGTTCACACATTCTGCAGTATCAGTCCAGTGGTGCTGTGTCCTGTGCTTTGTCCTGCTGAGTTCCGTAGTGCTGCTGGGTCCTGTGCCGTGTCCTGTTCAGTCCAGTGGTGCTGTGTCCTGTGCTCTGTGCTTCTAAGGGCATAGTTTTTTCCCCACTATTCCCAAGTTTTTTAAAAATTAAAAAAAAGTAAAAAAAAATAAAAAATTAGAAATAAAAAAAAATATATATAATTATAACCAAATGTGCAAAACCAATCCAGCAGTATAAGTCCATTGGTACTGCAATATTACCAAGTTCACACATTCTGCAGTATCAGTCCAGTGGTGCTGTGTCCTGTGCTCTGTGCTTCTAAGGGCATAGTTTTTTCCCCACTATTCCCAAGTTTTTTAAAAATTAAAAAAAAGTAAAAAAAAATAAAAAATTAGAAATTAAAAAAAATATATATAATTATAACCAAATGTGCAAAACCAATCCAGCAGTATAAGTCCATTGGTACTGCAATATTACAAAGTTCACACATTCTGCAGTATCAGTCCAGTGGTGCTGTGTCCTGTGCTCTGTGCTTCTAAGGGCATAGTTATTTCCCCATTATTCCCAAGTTTTTAAAAAATAAAAAAAAGTAAAAAAATATAAAAAATTAAAAAATAAATAAATAAATATAATAATTATAACCAAATTTGCAAAACCAATCCAGCAGTATAAGTCCATTGGTACTGCAATATTACAAAGTTCACACATTCTGCAGTATCAGTCCAGTGGTGCTGTGTCCTGTGCTCTGTCCTGCTGAGTTCCGTAGTGCTGCTGGGTCCTGTGCCGTGTCCTGTTCAGTCCAGTGGTGCTGTGTCCTGTGCTCTGTGCTTCTAAGGGCATAGTTTTTTCCCCACTATTCCCAAGTTTTTTAAAAATTAAAAAAAAGTAAAAAAAAATAAAAAATTTAAAAAAAAAAAAAATATATAATAATTATAACCAAATTTGCAAAACCAATCCAGCAGTATAAGTCCATTGGTACTGCAATATTACCAAGTTCACACATTCTGCAGCATCTTGTGCTACATATAATGGAGACCAAAAATTTGGAGGATAAAGTAGGGAAAGATCAAGACCCACTTCCTCCTAATGCTGAAGCTGCTGCCACTAGTCATGACATAGACGATGAAATGCCATCAACGTCGTCTTCCAAGCCCGATGCCCAATCTCGTAGTACCGGGCATGTAAAATCCAAAAAGCCCAAGTTAAGAAAAAGTAGCAAAAAGAGAAACTTTAAATCATCTGAGGAGAAACGTAAAGTTGCCAATATGCCATTTACGACAGGTAGTGGCAAGGAACGGCTTAGGCCCTGGCCCGTGTTCATGACTAGTGGTTCAGCTTCACCCACGGATCTTAGCCCTCCTCCTCCTCCCCCCCCCCTACAAAAAATTGAAGAGAGTTATGCTGTCAGCAACAAAACAGCAAACAACTCTGCCTTCTAAAGAGAAATTATCACAAATCCCCAAGGCGAGTCCAAGGGTGTTGGTGGTTGTCAAGCCTGACCTTCCCATCACTGTACGGGAAGAGGTGGCTCGGGAGGAGGCTATTGATGATGTAGCTGGTGCTGTGGAGGAACTTGATGATGAGGATGGTGATGTGGTTAATGTAAATGAGGCACCAGGGGGGGAAACAGCTGATATCCATGGGATGAAAAAGCCCATCGTCATGCCTGGTCAGAAGACCAAAAAATGCACCTCTTCGGTCTGGAGTTATTTTTATCCAAATCCAGACAACCAATGTATGGCCATATGTAGCTTATGTAAAGCTCAAATAAGCAGGGGTAAGGATCTTGCCCACCTAGGAACATCCTCCCTTATACGTCACCTAAATAACCTTCATAGTTCAGTGGTTAGTTCAGGAACTGGGGCTAGGACCCTCATCGGTACAGGGACACCTAAATCCCGTGGTCCAGTTGGATACACACCAGCAACACCCCCCTCGTCAACTTCCTCCACAATCTCCATCAGATTCAGTCCTGCAGCCCAAGTCAGCAGCCAGACTGAGTCCTCCTCAATACGGGATTCATCCGAGGAATCCTGCAGCGGTACGCCTACTACTGCCACTGCTGCTGTTGCTGCTGTTAGTCGGTCATCTTCCCAGAGGGGAAGTCGTAAGACCGCTAAGTCTTTCACAAAACAATTGACCGTCCAACAGTCGTTTGCCATGACCACAAAATACGATAGTAGTCACCCTATTGCAAAGCGTATAACTGCGGCTGTAACTGCAATGTTGGTGTTAGACGTGCGCCCGGTGTCCGCCATCAGTGGAGTGGGATTTAGAGGGTTGATGGAGGTATTGTGGCCCCGGCACCAAATTTACTACCGGGGCCACTCCACTGTGCAGTCCATATTTAGATGTATCAGATATTAAACAACGGTGACAGTTGATGCCCAATTTTTTTATTTTATTGTGGCCTCGGTACCAAATTGTGTACCGGGTCCACCACACTACGCAGTCCAGATACTTGTTTGGTGGAATTCAGACCAGTTGAGGGTTTTATTATTATATTGTGTGGACCACTCTATCTATACCACACTACAACTCTATACCACTCTATTTCATACTTTAATTCTATTTCATACTTTAATTCTATTTCATACTTTAATTCTATTTCATACTTTAATTCTATTACTAATTACCATAAAGAGGAACAAAATAAACCAATTTTACCAAAAGTATAATATGACTTAGACTTACAAACACTACACTTGAAAGATCGTGCCTTTAAATGAAAAAGTCAGTCTTCATTGCACGACTATGTGCAACAGGGACAGTTTTTTGGGTTTACAAAGTCAAACAATAACACTTTGACCCTGTCTGTCTGGGATCTCAATGACAAATTGTCTGTACCATGTTTGGAGGAGGTATTGTGGCCCCGGTATCAAATTGGGTACCGGGGCCACCCCACTATGCAGTCCAGTTACTTGTTTGGTGGAATTCTGACACGTGGAGGGTTTTTTAATTATATTGTGGCCTCGGTACCAAATTGTGTACCGGGGCCACCACACTACGCAGTCAAGATAGATAGATGCGTATTGCGTATCATAGATAAAGTACATTCAGTGGTGTGGGGCAAATTGAAAAATATTCAAAATGCACTGACATTATCAAAAACAAGAGGTTGTCACACGCTAAAACTCCAACATGTATATGATGGAGAGGATGGAGGAGCAGCCGTATGTGTAGTTTAATGCAGATCTGTTGAAGGTTTTTTATATATTTTATTGTGGTGCCCAGTGCCCACTCCTCTACGCAGTCCAGGTACATTTATTGGTGCGAATCATAAAAGTTCAGGGTTTTTAATATATATTGTGGTGACCCACTCCTCTACGCAGTCCAGGTACATTTATTGGTGCGAATCATAAAAGTTCGGGGTTTTTAAGATATTGTGGTGACCCACTCCTCTACGCAGTCCAGGTACATTTATTGGTGCGAATCATAAAAGTTCAGGGTTTTTAATATATATTGTGGTGACCCACTCCTCTACGCAGTCCAGGTACAATTATTGGTGCGAATCATAAAAGTTCAGGGTTTTTAATATATATTGTGGTGACCCACTCCTCTACGCAGTCCAGGTACATTTATTGGTGCGAATCATAAAAGTTCAGGGTTTTTAAGATATTGTGGTGACCCACTCCTCTACGCAGTCCAGGTACATTTATTGGTGCGAATCATAAAAGTTCAGGGTTTTTAATATATTGTGGTGACCCACTCCTCTACGCAGTCCAGGTACATTTATTGGTGCGAATCATAAAAGTTCAGGGTTTTTAATATATATTGTGGTGACCCACTCCTCTACGCAGTCCAGGTACATTTATTGGTGCGAATCATAAAAGTTCAGGGTTTTTAAGATATTGTGGTGACCCACTCCTCTACGCAGTCCAGGTACATTTATTGGTGCGAATCATAAAAGTTCAGGGTTTTTAATATATTGTGGTGACCCACTCCTCTACGCAGTCCAGGTACAATTATTGGTGCGAATCATAAAAGTTCAGGGTTTTTAATATATTGTGGTGACCCACTCCTCTACGCAGTCCAGGTACATTTATTGGTGCGAATCATAAAAGTTCAGGGTTTTTAATATATATTGTGGTGACCCACTCCTCTACGCAGTCCAGGTACATTTATTGGTGCGAATCATAAAAGTTCAGGGTTTTTAAGATATTGTGGTGACCCACTCCTCTACGCAGTCCAGGTACATTTATTGGTGCGAATCATAAAAGTTCAGGGTTTTTAAGATATTGTGGTGACCCACTCCTTTACGCAGTCCAGGTACAATTATTGGTGCGAATCATAAAAGTTCAGGGTTTTTAATATATATTGTGGTGACCCACTCCTCTACGCAGTCCAGGTACATTTATTGGTGCGAATCATAAAAGTTCAGGGTTTTTAAGATATTGTGGTGACCCACTCCTCTACGCAGTCCAGGTACAATTATTGGTGCGAATCATAAAAGTTCAGGGTTTTTAATATATTGTGGTGACCCACTCCTCTACGCAGTCCAGGTACATTTATTGGTGCGAATCATAAAAGTTCAGGGTTTTTAATATATATTGTGGTGACCCACTCCTCTACGCAGTCCAGAAAGATACCTTGTTGCAACGTTTTGGACTAATAACTATATTGTGAGGTGTTCAGAATACACTGTAAATTAGTGGAAATGCTTGTTATTGAATGTTATTGAGGTTAATAATAGCCTAGGAGTGAAAATAAGCCCAAAAACTTGATTTTTAAACTTTTTATGTTTTTTTCAAAAAAAATCCGAATCCAAAACCTTAAATCCGAACCGAGACCTTTCGTCAAGTGTTTTGCGAGACAAATCCGAACCTCAAAAATAACGAAAATCCGGATCCAAAACACAAAACACGAGACCTCAAAAGTCGTCGGTGCACATCCATACTTGATACTCATATCCCCTTCCATGCGTGACAACCGGGTAATGCGAACTTCCACTGTCCGAAACTCGCTCCCCTGGACTATCGCCGGCAACCTGCCGTGCTGAAGGACCCCCTTTACCCCCTCCTCTCCTGCTGCCAGACCCCAACCCCCGCTCCAGATCCTTGCCCGCTGGGGACACAGACCTGGACCTACCGGTGTGCCGGCGTCCTCGCTGTGCCTGACCCCAAGTCGGAGACGGCGTTTCCATCCTGGATCTCCTAACCTTGTCTCTCCCCCTTGCTCCTTTCACTACATGCATCTGCTTAAGGGACCTGCTTGGAGCCCAGCCGCGCATGCTCACAGTACCCGCGGCCGGGGAAGCTGACATGTCCACCGCCTCCGGGTGTCCCCGATTAACCTCTCTCTGCTGCCTATCATGCTCCTCTGCCCCCGCTATCACCAACTCCGGACCAGGACTCCGTTCTCCAGGCCCCTCAGGTAAGATGGCGGCCGTCATCACACGAGGACTGACTGAGAGATCACTCTCGGCGGGGAGCTCAGTCAGGTCATTAAAACGGGCAGGGGGACCCACGCTGCACCTGGGGCGAGACATATTCCCAAATAGTTTGAAAGCAAAGGACCAGAATACGTGCAGCGCTATACAGTACCATAAATCCCTGAAACAACTAGCAACAATATCCCCACTGTTAACACAGAAAGAATCAGGCACAATGAAAAAACACCGTTATAGTAATCACAAAAAGCAACTTCAAAAACCAAATCATTTCCCTTAGCCGGACAGTGATCTGTTCAGCAGGAAATCCTGATGCCAAAGGAAGTTGCCCTGCCTAGCCAGAGATATATATGAAAACCTCCTTTAATTCCTCCCCCTAACATCCGGGAGCAGCAACTTCCTAAAACATTAAACCCTAATGTCCATGTCCAGCTTTGTGACAAGCATCTCCGTTTATTTACATTCAGCTTAAGGGCATCATTCCTAATAGTATGAACTGCAGTATTTTGGACACTAACGGCCAGGTTCCAGGAGCCAAAAATCCCAGGCTGCAGGTTAGCATTTCTAGAAAGAAAAAAACAATAATGTGTTAATTTTATGATTATCTTGGATTTAGAGACATTTTCTTGGATTATATTGAATTGTGTGACAATTGGTGGCTCCATTGTTTAATCATTCACTACTACAGACTTCAGGGAGCCCTTGGGCACGTGAGGGCACAACAAACTTACTGGTACTCTCCGCAAGATAGTGCCCTCCAATCCTCATGCTGGGACAAATTTCTCCACTTGTTCCCATCCCCTTCTGGACCAAGAGATCCAGAAGAGTGGCTTAAAGGGTGATGCAAGGTACATATTGGGTATCCATATGCTTTTCAAGCTTGCTAGAGGTTATAACTCCTAATGGACTGTCAGACATCACCCGGGAAGTTTGTAGCGTTAGCCGTTCTCAATTGTTAGAGTGCAAAATTATCCTCATTAGCAACCTTCTAGAGGAGTTTTTGACTTCCCTGCCTCTACTTACTATTGCCTTGTCACTTTTAAACTCATGGTCATGTAGACTGGTAGGTATTCATGCCTAACTCGGAGACTCTCCACCATACTTCTCTGTGATGAGAGCAGATTATTGGTATTGATCAATAAGGAGTAAATCTCCGGGAATCTCCTCTCATCATTATTAATGCTGCTGCTCAGATTATAACATTTTACCATGGGTCGTAATCAAGCAATTTTGTATAGTGTTATGAAATGTTCACTGTAAAGGAGCCTAAACGCCTATTAAAGTAAATGAGGAAATGTACACTGATAAAACACCTGGGTACCCTGAACGGACATTCCTGGGACTGGAAGAATGGGTAGTTATTTACCCGTTTGTAGTTAGAAAATCCGCCAAGGGTTTAAATGCCCAAGCAGCCTGCACTTAAAGACTTTTACTGTGATTATCCTCTTTCTGAATGTCAAATGCACAGCTTACTGGTTCTTGGCAGTGCTCCCAGAATTTACGGAGACAATACAGGAGGTCTCAGGCTTCATTCAACATTATTTTATGTGTGTGTATATAAATATACATACATATATATATATATATATATATATATATATATATATATATATATATATATATATATACATACACATATACATATACACAAAAACAGACATAGATCCTCTGCACTCTCCATTATCATCTACTTATATAGTGCCACTAATTCCGCAGTTCTGTACAGAGAATTTATTTACATCAGTCCCTGCCCCATTTGAGCTTACAGTCTAAATTTCCTATAACACACACTCAGACACAGTCTAGGATCAATTTGATAGCAGCCAATTGACCTACTAATATATTTTTGGAGTGTGGGAGGAAACCAGAGCACCTGGAGGAAACCCACGCAAACACAGGGAGAATATACAAACTCCACACAGATAAGGTCATGGTTGGAAATTGAACTCATGATTCCAGTGCTGTGAGGCAGAAGTGCTAACCACTTTGCCAAACGTGCTGCCCGATATAGATTGTATAGATTGTCTATACAATGTGGGCAACCCCCTCTTGCAACGCAGTCTGTACATCGAGAGTGCAGAGGATCTATGACTTTTTTTGTTTATACAATGTAAGTTCCATCACTCTTGCACCCCATTTTTTACATTAATTAATTCCAACTTGTGTCAGGTGAGTCCCAGGTCTCCCATGGCTGCTAGTGCTTGGTAAAGACTCACCTTTAAAAGCTGTGTGCAGGTAAGCCTAAGGCCCAGATAAAATAGCATAGCATATGATCATGTTAGGACTGACCAGAATGGGAAGACTTTGGCGTGAGTTGATCAGCTTAACATATATTGCAATATGTGGAACTAACATTTCCTGTTTTTAATATAGAAAAGCTTTTAGCACAGCATTAGTTATGTGTTTGGAGAGTGCAGAGTATCCCTGTTCTTTGTATGTATGTATATATATATATATATATATATATATATATATATATATATATATATATATATATATACAGTGCTTTTTTTCCCATTGAACGCTGGGAACGGAGTTCCGGCACCTTTTTTTTTAACTTTTTTTTAACTTTTTTTTTTCCTCTGCGGTGCTGCTACAGTGCAGCACCGCATCTGTGTGTGTGTGTGTGTCCTGCTTCCGTCGGCCGGAAGCAGGGCAGCGGGAGGAGCAGCGATCGAACTAAGAAGAGTGAAAAGAAGTAAGCAGAGAAGGTAAGTAATACTAACTACAAAAAGCGGGAAGGGGCGAAAGTAGAAGAGGGCTACAGAAAAACAAAGGGCGAGCAGAAAGAAGGCTACAGAATAGAGGGGGAGCAGAAAGAGGGCTAAAGAATAGAGGGGGAGCAGAAAGAAGGCTACAGAATAGAGGGGGAGCAGAAAGAAGGCTACAGAATAGAGGGGGAGCAGAAAGAAGGCTACAGAATAGAGGGGGAGCAGAAAGAAGGCTACAGAATAAATATATATATATATATATATATATATATATATATATATATATATATATATATAATTTTTTATTTTTTTTCATAAAAGATTAATAAGACGTGAGTTCCGGCACCTTTTTTTTTACAAAAAAAAGCACTGTATATATATATATATATATATATATATATATATATATATATATATATATATATATATATATATATATATATATATATATATATATATATATTCTGTATAAAACGGAGCTCTGTTTGACCATGTAATATTTTATTATCTATACTTCTGGAGATCACTATCACCTTCAACTAGTGTATGTAACTGCTATTAGGAATACTTTAGCTAATAAAATTACTGCTTCAAGATCCTGTTTTGACACATACTTACCTGCGGCATGTTAATATTAGAGATGAGCGCACTCGGATTTTGTGAATCCGAGCCCACCCGAACCTTTCCGATCCGAGTCGGATCCGAGACAGATCCGGGTATTGGCGCCAAATGAAAACTTGAAACCGAGGCTCTGAGTCATAATACCGCTGTCGGATCTCGCGATACTCGGAACCTATAAATTCCCCGCTAGTCGCCGCCATCTTCACTCGGGCATTGATCAGGGTAGAGGGAGGGTGTGTTAGGTGGTCCTCTGTTCGGGTAGATCTTGTGCTGTGCTGTTTAGTTCTGTGCTGTGCTGTGCTGTGTTCTGCAGTATCAGTCCAGTGGTGCTGTGTGCTGTGCTCTGTCAATTTTGAGTTCAGTGGTGCTGCTGGGTTCTGTGTGCTGTGTCCTGTTCAGTCCAGTGGTCCTGTGTCCCGTGCTCTGTGCTTCTAAGGGCATAGTTATTTCCCCAATATTCCCAAGTGTTTAAAAAATGTAAAAAAAGTTAATAAAAAAACCCCACAAAAAACTAATTATTTTTTTTTTAATTACAACAAAATTTGCCAAACCAATCCTGCAGTATAAGCCCATTGGTACTGCAATATTACCAAGTTCACACATTCTGCAGTATCTTGTGCTACATATAATGGAGAGCAAAAATTTGGAGGATAAAGTAGGGAAAGATCAAGACCCACTTCCTCCTAATGCTGAAGCTGCTGCCACTAGTCATGACATAGACGATGAAATGCCATCAACGTCGTCTTCCAAGCCCGATGCCCAATCTCCTAGTACAGGGCATGTAAAATCCAAAAAGCCCAAGTTCTCAAAAAAAGCAAAAAGAGAAACTTAAAATCATCTGAGGAGAAACGTAAAGTTGGCAATTTGCCATTTACGACACGTAGTGGCAAGGAACGGCTTAGGCCCTGGCCCGTGTTCATGGCTAGTGGTCCATCTTCACCCAAGGATCTTAGCCCTCCTCCTCCTCCCCCCCCTACAAAAAATTGAAGAGAGTTATGCTGTCACCAACAAAACAGCAAACAACTCTGCCTTCTAAAGAGAAATTATCACAAATCCCCAAGGCGAGTCCAAGGGTGTTGGTGGTTGTCAAGCCTGACCTTCCCATCACTGTACGGGAAGAGGTGGCTCGGGAGGAGGCTATTGATGATGTAGCTGGTGCTGTGGAGGAACTTGATGATGAGGATGGTGATGTGGTTAATGTAAATGAGGCACCAGGGGGGGGAAACAGCTGATATCCACGGGATGAAAAAGCCCATCGTCATGCCTGGTCAGAAGACCAAAAAATGCACCTCTTCAGTCTGGAGTTATTTTTATCCAAATCCGGACAACCAATGTATGGCCATATGTAGCTTATGTAAAGCTCAAATAAGCAGGGGTAAGGATCTTGCCCACCTAGGGACATCCTCCCTTATACGTCACCTGATTAACCTTCATAGTTTAGTGGTTAGTTCAGGAACTGGGGCTAGGACCGTCATCGGTACAGGGACACCTAAATCCCGTGGTCCAGTTGGTACACACCAGCAACACCCTCCTCATCAACTTCCTCCACGATCTCCATCAGATTGAGTCCTGCAGCCCAAGTCAGCAGCCAGACTGAGTCCTCTCCAATACGTGATTCATCCGAGGAATCCTGCAGCGGTACGCCTACTACTGCCACTGCTGCTGTTGCTGCTGTTAGTCGGTCATCTTCCCAGAGGGGAAGTCGTAAGACCGCTAAGTCTTTCACAAAACAATTGAACGTCCAACAGTCGTTTGCCATTACCACAAAATACAATAGTAGTCACCCTATTGCAAAGCGTATAACTGCGGCTGTAACTGCAATGTTGGTGTTAGACGTGCGCCCGGTGTCCGCCATCAGTGGAGTGGGATTTAGAGGGTTGATGGAGGTATTGTGTCCTCGGTACCAAATCCCGTCGAGATTCCACTTCACTAGGCAGGCAATACCAAAAATGTACAGAGAAGTACGATCAAGTGTCCTCAGTGCTCTGAAAAATGTGGTTGTACCCACTGTCCACTTAACCACGGACATGTGGACAAGTGGTTCTGGACAAACGAAGGACTATATGACTGTGACAGCCCACTGGGTAGATGCATCGCCTTCTGCAGCAACAGCAACAGCTGCATCAGTAGCAGCATCTACAAAATGGCTGCTCGTGCAAAGGCAGGCAACATTGTGTATTACAGGCTTTAATAAGAGGCACAACGCTGACAACATATTAGAGAAACTGAGGGAAATTATCTCCCAGTGGCTTACCCCACTTAAACTCTCATGGGGATTTGTGGTGTCAGACAATGCCAGTAACATTGTGCGGGCATTAAATATGGGCAATTTCCAGCATGTCCCATGTTTTGCACACACCATTAATTTGGTGGTGCAGCATTATTATTATTATTATTATTATTATTATTATTATTATTATTATTATTATTATTATTATTAATATTTATTTATAAGGCGCCACAAGGCATCCGCAGCGCCGTACAGAGACAAACAAAATCACAATACAATGGGAGACAGCACAGTACAGTAAACACAGCAACTCAGTACGCTCAATGCACAGCTAGAGAGGGCGGGGAAGGGGGAGGGAGGATCCGCAAACGACGGGGCCCAAGAAGGAGGGCGCGGAAGACAGGGAGACCCCCAGGGGGGAGGAGGGAGCGAGAGTGGACGTGGGGTGGAGGACCCTAGTGGAGGAGGGCTAAGTAGCTGGAGAGCAGAGTTAGAAGTGGTGGAAACAGGAGGAGAGATGGCCCTGCTCAGAGGAGCGTACAATCTAAGGGGAGGGGTGGACAGACAGAGAGACGCAGGGGAGAGAGGGAGAGTAGGGGGACAGAGGCAGAAGATAAGGTAGGAAGTTAAGTGGGAGACAGAAAGGCTTTAAGAAAAAGGTGGGTTTTTAGGGCCCGTTTGAAGCTGGACAGATTAGGGGAAGTTCTGATGGAGGGAGGGAGCTTGTTCCAGTGGAGGGGGGCAGCGCGGGCGAAGTTTTGGATACGCGCGTGGGAGGAGGTTATAAGGAGGGAAGAGAGGCGACGGTCAGAGGCAGAACGGAGAGGGCGGCATGGAGCATGAATAGACAGGAGGGTGGAGATGTAGGGCGCAGTGGAGTTGGCGAGGGCCTTGTAGGTGAGTGGGAGGAGCTTAAAGAGGATTCTGAAGGGGAATGGGAGCCAGTGAAGGGCTAGGTAGAGGGGGGAGACAAAAGAGGAGCGGCAAGAGAGGAAAATAAGCCTAGCTGCAGCGTTAAGGACGGATCGAAGGGGATCAAGATAAGAGTGGGGGAGGCCAGTGAGGAGGAGGTTGCAGTAGTCCAGGCGGGAGATGATCAGAGAGTGGATAAGGCATTTGGTGGCATCTTGGGAGAGGAAGGGCCGGATGCGAGCGATGTTGCGCAGCTCGAAGTGGCAGGATTTAGCAAGAAAGAGGATGTGGGGGCCAAAGGAGAGAGAGGAGTCGAGGATGACACCAAGGCAGCGAAGTTGGGGGACAGGGGAGATAGAGGTGTTGTCGACAGTGATGGAGAGGTCAGAAGGGGATGGGGTATGAGAGGGAGGAAAAACTATGAGCTCAGTTTTGGCAAGGTTAAGTTTGAGGAATCGAGAGGACATCCAGGAGGAGATGGCAGAGAGGCAGGCGGACACCCTAGAGAGGAGGGAGGGAGAGAGATCAGGAGAGGAGAGGTATAGTTGAGTGTCGTCAGCATAAAGGTGGTAGCTGAAGCCGAAGGAGCTGATGAGTTCACCCAGGGAGGAGGTGTATAGAGAGAAGAGTAAGGGTCCCAGAACAGAGCCCTGAGGGACCCCGACTGGAAGGGTGGATGGGGGGGAGAGAGACCCAGAGGTGGTGACAGAGAAGGAACGGTGAGTAAGGTAAGAGGTGAACCAGGACAGGACTGGGCCGGAGAGGCCGAAAGACTGGAGGGTGTGAAGGTGGAGGGGGTGGTCAACGGTGTCAAAGGCTGCAGAGAGGTCAAGGAGGATGAGAAGGGAGAAGTGGCCCCTGGCTTTTGCAGAGAGGAGGTCAATGGTGACTTTAGCAAGGGCAGTTTCAGTGGAGTGGAGGGGGCGGAAACCAGACTGGAGAGGATCAAGGAGGGAGTATTCAGTAAGGTAGGAGGTGAGACGGCTGCAGACGAGCCTCTCGAGAATTTTGGAGGCAAAAGGGAGAAGAGATATGGGGCGATAGTTCGAGAGAGAAGTGGGGTCGAGATTAGGTTTCTTAAGAATGGGGGATACGAGAGCATGTTTGAAGGAGGAGGGGAAGATGCCAGTGGAGAGGGAGAGATTAAAGAGGTGAGCGAGGTGGGAGCAGGTGGTGGGGGAAAGGGAGCGAAGAAGGTGGGAGGGGATGGGATCCAGGGGGCAGGTAGTGGGGGGGGGAGGATAAAATGAGAGAGTGGACTTCCTCGCCGGTGGTGGGACGGAAGGAGTGGAGGGGAAGGTGGTTGGGGGGAGGACAGAAGAGTGGGATGGGTGGAAGAGAGAGTGGAGGAGGAGATTTCAAGTCGGATGGCCTCGATTTTAGAGGAGAAGAAGGAGGCGAAATCAGAGGCAGTCAGGGAGGAGGGGGTGGGGGGGAGGGGAGGGGGCCAAGAGAGTGCTGAAAGTGGCAAAGAGGCGGCGGGGGTTAGAGTACTGGGAAGAGATGAGGGATTTAAAGAAAGATTGTTTAGCGAGTGAGAGGGCAGAGCTGTAGGATGAAAGGATGAATTTAAAGTGGAGGAAGTCAGCCAGGGAGCGGGATTTTCTCCAGTGACGTTCGGCGGAACGGGAGCATTTTTGGAGGAAGCGGGTAAATTTGGAGTGCCAGGGTTGGGGTTTGGAGCAGCGGGGGTGGACGGAGTGGGCAGGGGCGACCGCGTCCAGAGCGGAGGTGAGGGTGTGATTGTAGAGGGAGACCGCCTGGTTGGGGCAGGCCTGGGAGGAAAGGGGAGAAAGGAGGGTATCGAGAGAGGAGGACAGAGAGGCAGGGTCAAGAGCATCGAGGTTGCGTATGGACAGAGTAGGTTTGGGCAGGGGGAGGGGAGCAGGAGAAGAGGAGAGAGAGAAGGAGAGAAGATGGTGGTCGGATAGAGGAAAGGGAGAGATGGAGAAGTCGGAGAGATTACATAGGTAGGAGAAAACAAGATCAAGGGAGTGACAAAGGCAGTGGGTAGAGGAGGAGGTCCATTGGGTGAGACCAAGGGAGGAAGAGAGGGTGAGCAGTTTGCTGGAAGCAGGGTAGGTGGGGTTGTCGATGGGGATATTAAAGTCACCAAGAATGATCGAGGGGAGATCGGAGGAGAGGTAGTGAGAAAGCCAGCTAGCAAAGTTGTCAAGGAAGAGGGAGGTGGGGCCAGGGGGGCGGTAGATGACAGTGACGCGGAGATGGATGGGGTAGAAAAGGCGGATGGAGTGAGCTTCAAAAGAGGAGAAGGAGAGGGAGGGTTCAGGGGGAATGACACGAAAAGTACAGGTGGAGGAGAGGAGGAGGCCAACTCCACCGCCAGGGCGGGCACCAGGCCTGGCGGAGTGGGTGAAGGAGAGGCCACCATACCTTTACCTCAGAGCATTACCTCAAGAGTGACAGGGATGTGCAGGAGATGCTTGCGGTGGCGCGCAAAATTGCTGGACACTTTCGGCATTCAGCCAGTGCCTACCGCAGACTAGAGGCACATCAAAAAAGCATGAACCTGCCCTGCCATCACCTCAAACAAGAGGTTGTGATGCGCTGGAACTCCACCCTCTATATGCTGCAGAGGATGGAGAAGCAGCAAAAGGCCATTCAGGCCTACACAGCCACCTACGACATAGGCAAAGGAGTGGGGATTCGCCTGAGTCAAGCGCAGTGGGGACTGATTTCCGTGTTGTGCAAGGTTCTCCAGCCGTTTGAACTTGCCACACGAGAAATCAGTTCCGACACTGCCAGCTTGAGTCAGGTCATTCCCCTGATCAGGCTGTTGCAGAAGCAGCTGGAGAAAGTGAGGGAGGAGCTGGTAAAGCATTGCGATCCAACAAAGCATTTATCTCTTGTGGATGAAGCCCTTCGTACGCTTTGCCAGGATCCGAGGGTGGTAACTCTTTTAAAGTCAGAGTGTCACGGGCACTAGGAGGCTTTACCCAGTATCACCCGCTGATGGTCTTATCAGAGCAGTAGAGTTGGTATATGATACTCTGATGGCAGGGTGATAATGGAACTGGAAACAGCAGATGGTTAGAGAATGCTCAGAAAGTCTATGACTAGCAGCACTGGTAAACAATAGGTAACTGAACACGAGGATCTGGATGGACAAGGGCACGTGAGGGTAGTCAGTGGTCTGCGCACGGCAAGTTGTACCACTGCTATAGTGAGAAGAATGTCCAGGAGTAATAAGGAGGTGGAAGTCAGCGGTCTGCGTATAGCAAGTTGTACCGCTGTCTGTAGTGAAGGAATGGAATCCAGGTGAAGGTAACGGGGAAGTCAGTGGTCTGCGAGTAGAAAGTTGTACCACTGCTTATGTGAGAGGATATATGCAACTGGTGACACAGGGAAACAGGAATCAGTGGTCTGCCTCTAGCAAGTTGTACCACTGAATATATATGTGAGGAAGGACACGAGGAGATAAATGCTATGCAGAGTCTACACGGGTACACTGAACTTGATCCCACGTTGAACTGCACACAATGATAATAAAGAATAAACAGCACTGCACAGATAAACAAAGTCACTCAAATAGTCCAGCAAAAGGAAACACAGTCAATAATAGCAATAGTCTCAGAGGATGGAAACTCCGGAGGAGAACAACTCAGTCCAGATGGATATGCAATACACCAGCACAGTCAATGAGAAGTATGCATACCGTGGTTCAGATGAGCAGGCTGTTAGAGATAGCTGCAGGGATACCTGAGCGGCCGGGAACAGACGAGATGAGAAGTCCTTGCAGAATGGAAGCGGCAGGTAGGTGCAGCGCACTGTAGGTAGGCCAGCAAGGATGACAAATACTCAGGAAGCAGTAGTATATTGAATAGAACAGCAGGAGACCACGGGGGAGTTGAAGCGATGTAGCAAAGCTGGAAGCCGAGGAGCGTAGACTCGATGCAACAGGCGAGTTGACACAAATGGACACACTGTAGAAGCAGTAGGCAGCGGGTCAGCTGACGGCAGGTAGAATGCAGACTGGAGCGCTGAGACGAGCAGACTTTGTAGACACGCTGAAGTAGCGAACAGGAATCAGCTGGAACAGTAGCGATGTAACTCAGGAGAGTTTGCAGTAATCTGTAACTGTAGATACACGGAGGCAGCGGATAGGAATCAGCTGCTGGAGTCACGATGAAACACAGGAGAGTTTGCAGTAATCTGTAGCTGTAGATACACTGAGGCAGCGGATAGGAATCAGCTGCTGGAGTCACGATGAAACACAGGAGAGTTTGCAGTAATCTGTAGCTGTAGATACACGGAGGCAGCGGATAGGAATCAGCTGCTGGAGACACTAGGAACACGAGGAATAGAAGTGGTCTGGAAACCAAAAACGGCAAACAGGAATCAGCATCAGCTGAACACACGAGCCGGCACTGGAACACCTTCAGAGACTCATGAGGAATGAGACTCCAAGATCAGGCAACGTGGTATTGACCACAGGTGCTTAATATAGGGAGTGTTGCCTGATCAGCCAATTAAGTTAAAGGAACAGAACTGAAGGTTAAAAGGGACTGCACATGCGCAGTACCTCATAATAATGGATGGACACGGTTCCTAGCTACCTTAGAAGTAGCACTCACAGTCCGGTGAGTGACACAGAGGAATACATTCTGGCCACCGTGCTCGATCCCCGGTTTAAAGCGTATGTTGTATCTCTGTTTCCGGACAGACACAAGTCTACAGCGGTGCAAAGACCTTCTGGTCAGGAGATTGTCCTCTGAAGAGGACCGTGACATGCCAACAGCTCCACCCTCATTTGCTTCCACATCTATGGCTGCGAGGAAAAAGCTCAGTTTTCCTAAAAGAGCCGCTGGCGGGGATGCTGATAACATCTGGTCCGGACTGAAGGACCTGCCAACCATTGCAGACATGTCTACTGTCACTGCATTGGATGCTGTCACAATTGAAAAAATGGCGGAGGATTATTTTGCTGACACCATCCAAATAGACATGTCAGACAGTCCATATTGTTACTGGCAGGAAAAAAAGGCAGTTTGGAAGCCCCTGTACAAACTGGCTCTATTTTACCTGAGTTGTCCCCCCTCCAGTGTGTACTCGGAAAGAGTTTTTAGTGCAGCGGGGAACCTGGTCAGTGAGCGGCGAAGGAGGTTGCTTCCTCACAACGTTGAAAAAATGATGTTTATAAAAATGAATAATCAATTCCTCAATGAAGTACAGCACTGCCCTCCAGATAGTACAGAGGGACCTGTGGTTGTGGAGTCCAGCGGGGATGAATTGATAATGTGTGAGGAGGAGGAAGTACACACTGTAGGGGGAGAGGAATCAGAGGTTGAGGATGAGGACGACATCCTTCCTCAGTAGAGCCTGTTTAGTTTGTACAGGGAGAGATGAATTGTTATTTTGGTGTGGGGGCCCAAACAAACCAATCATTTCAGCCACAGTTGTTTGGTAGGCCCTGTCGCTGAAATGATTGGTTTGTTAAAGTGTGCATGTCCTATTTCAACAACATAAGGGTGGGTGGGAGGGCCCAAGGACAATTCCATCTTGCAACTATTTTTTTGGGCATTATGTGACCATTCAACAGTCGTTTGCCATGTTCAAAAAGTAAAAGAAAATGTCAACAAATTCAAAACATTTAATCAAAAGTTAAATGCCCTGTCATTATTTAAAACAAGAGGGTTTGACGTGCTAGAATTAGTGTAGTGTTAATATGTTATAAACACTACACTTGGAACTTGCAGGAGGTATTGTGGCCCAGGTATCAAATTTAGTACCGGGGTCACCCCACTACACAGTCCAGATTTTTTTATTTGAAAATTCAGAGCCGTGGAGGGTTTTTTATTAATTATATTGTGGTGACCACTCCTCTACGCAGTCCAGATACATTTATTGGTGCGATTCATACAAGTTCAGGGTTTTTTATTTATATTGTGGTGAGTGACCACTCCTCTACGCAGTCCAGGTACATTTATTGGTGCGAATCATACAAGTTCAGGGTTTTTAAATTATATTGTGGTGACCCACTCCTCTACGCAGTCCAGATACATTTATTGGTGCGAATCATTCAAGTTCAGGGTTTTTAAATTATATTGTGGTGACCCACTCCTCTACGCAGTCCAGATACATTTATTGGTGCGAATCATACAAGTTCAGGGTTTTTAAATTATATTGTGGTGACCCACTCCTCTACGCAGTCCAGATACATTTATTGGTGCGAATCATACAAGTTCAGGGTTTTTAAATTATATTGTGGTGACCCACTCCTCTACGCAGTCCAGGTACATTTGTTGGTGCGATTAAGACCAGTTGATGGTTTTCTTATTATATTGTGGGGACCACTCCACTACGCAGTCCAGAAAGATACCTCGTTGCACTGTTTTGGGCTAATAACTATATTGTGAGGTGTTCAGAATACACTGTAAATTAGTGGAAATGCTTGTTATTGAATGTTATTGAGGTTAATAATAGCATAGGAGTGAAAATAAGCCCAAAAACTTGATTTTTGAACTTTTTATGCTTTTTTAAGAAAAAATCCGAATCCAAAACCTTAAATCCGAACCAAAACCTTTCGGCAGGTGTTTTGCGAAACAAATCCGAACCCAAAACATCGCGAAAATCCGAATCCAAAACACAAAACACGAGACAACCAAAGTCGCCGATGCACATCCCTAGTTAATATATAGTGTGTGTGTGTGTGTGTGTGTGTGTGTGTTTCGATGTTAATATAGTGTGTGTGTCTTTCCCCATGTTAATATAGTATGTGTGTGTGTGTGTCTATGTTAATATAGTGTGTGGCCATGTTAATATAATGTGTGTGTATGTAGCCCCATGTTAATATAGTGTGTGTGTGTGTGTGTGTGTGTCCATGTTAATATAGAGTGTGGCCATGTTAATATAATGTGTGTGTATGTAGCCCCAAGTTAATATAGTGTATGTTTGGCCATGTTCATATAGTGTGCTTGTGTGTGTTTGGCCATGTTCATATAGTGTGCGTGTGTGTGTTTGACCATGTTCATATAGTGTGCGTGTGTGTGTTTGTCCATGTTTATATAGTGTGCCCGCAATATTTTAAAAATAGTGTGCATGTGTGTGCACAGTATTTTAAATATAGTGTGTGTGTGTGTGTGGCCCATGGTAAAATTGTGTGTATGTGGGGCCCCATGTTAATATAGTGTTTGTTGCCCCATGTTAAAATAGTGTGTGTGTGGGGCCCCATGTTAATATAGTGTGTAGCCATGTTAATATAATGTGTGTGTGTGGCTCCATGTTAATGTAATATGTCACCATGTTAATATAGTGTGTGTGTGTGTGTGTGTGTGTGTGTGTGTGTGTGTGTGTGTGTGTGTGTGTGTGTGTGGCCCCATGTTAATATAGTGTGTGTTTGGCCATGTTCATTTAGTGTGCGTGTGTGTGTTTGGCCATGTTCATATATTGTGCGTGTGTGTGTTTGGCCATGTTTATATGGTGTGCGCGTATGTCCGCAATATTTTAAATATAGTGTGCGCACAATATTTTAATATAATATGTGAGGGAAGGTAGGATGTTTATATAGTGAGGGAGGTAGGCTATTTATTGGTGGAGTGTTGTTGGGGGCTAATTATTTAGGGTGAGGTGCAGGGCCTGATCAGCCAATAGGCTGACCAGGCTGCAGCCTGGGGCGCTGGAGCCTGGGGGGCGCAGCATCACGGAGATTAATTTTTTTTCACTGCCTTTTTTTTTATTTATTTAGGCAGCGCCGGGCCTGCATCATCGGGATCGCCCCTGGTGTAAAGGGGGCAGCCCGACTGTCACTACTACATGACAGGCAGTCTGGCAGCGATCGCCGCTAGCTGCCTGTCAGGACGGCCGCGGAAACTTCTTACTGTGGTCACGTGAGATCAGGACTTCCGCATCTCACGTGACCATAGTAAGAAGCACTCGTGGCCGTCCTGACAGGCAGCTAGCAGCGAGGGGGGGGGGGGGGGTGGCGCTGCGGCGGTAATAGCCTAGGGCGGCTGGTACCCTCGATTGGGCCCTGGTGAGGTGATGGAACCTTTAATTTAATGCTGGGGTGGTTTAGGGCTATCAATTGAAATATGTGGTTGATTTTGGGGAGGAGGGCTATTTATTACATGTGAATATGAATTATTTATTGCTGGGAATGGTTGTGGAAAATGGCTATAATTTTTAAACTTTAATGCTATTTCATTTATTGCTGGGACTGTTTGGAGGGAGGGAAATATGATTTGAGTAAATGGGTATACTGTTAATTTAATGTTGGGGCTGGTTGGAAGGAAATAGCTCTACTTATTAAATGTGAATAATATTATTTGGGGGACTGGAGGGAGGCCTAATTATAAAATGTGAGTGCTATTGTTTTAACACCGGGGCTGGTTGGAGTTTTCTAAATCTCATGTACCCATTTTTTTCAAAATAGGGCATCCAATATTCCAGGATCAAGACAAGAAGGAACAGAGCTAAAGAAACCAGCTGCTACAAGTGGTGAAAGTGACCAAGACAGGTAGGAGAGAGCAGGACAGTCTGCCAACTTTCCTGAATCTGGTGGACAGTCCAGAATTTGGGTGACTGTCTAACTTAGTCAGGATTTGGTCTGATTGCAAGGACAGTTAGGAGGTATGACCCGTTTCACAACATTCTGCTTGTGAAGGCAGAGCTGTGTACTTCTAACAGTAGGGCCTGTGTATTTGTCTAAAATGATAACCATGGGCCCGATTCATCAAGGTACGCAAACGAATCCGTATTTGCGTTGCATACTTTGAGTGACGCAGACACTTACGTGCGAGAAATAAGAACCTCAAACTCCAAAAACACACCCACTTGTGGTCTTCTACACTTAAGTGATGGAAATAAGAATCGCAAACTCAAAAAAACACACCAACATGCGGATCTTTAAACAAGGTAGAAGCACAAGTGACGGATCACAAGCAATTGACGTGAAGCTAAGAAATGTATATGTCACGCCCAATGTGGGAGGTCCGAATAGTTTGTTTACACGTAATAAAACACAATGCCTGTGGCTTATTTTCACGGGATAGCTCTTTACTGATTAATCATTGGCAAATACCAATGATGTGGTACACTGTGAACAATGTTTTACGTTTGCTATTAATTAGTGTAATACACACTTTTACCAAAAAGACACATTGCTGAAGGCCTTTGTGTGTTTTGGATTTCAAGTCGCCGTATAGTGCGCAAAATGCATGGACATGGCTACATTAAAAGCACATGAATAATGAATCTATAAAAAATGTATGTACTATAAATCCATCAGAATTTTCAGGAAAATGCATAGCATACTCTTCCATAAAGGATACACACACACACACATGAGTGTATACAACCTCCACACAGATAAAGGGCTTCTGTCTGGATTAGAACTCATGACTGCCTTTATGGAAAGTGGGAGAGCTACCCACTATCACGACCTGATGTTTGAAAAAATAGGAAGAACACCAACAATACAGCATGCGTGCTACACAGGCAACTGACACTTAAATGTACTCTTCATTATTCACACAAATTACTGACAAAATAGGAATTTCACAAGAAGCTCAGTGGTTAGCACTTTGAACTCACAACACAGCAGGTATGAGTTCTAATACAAAGCATATGCATAACAATTTTGTGGACTGTAATCATTTGGCTAACAAGAGACGTAGAAAATTGACACAATGTTTTTTTTTTGTTTTTTTTTGTTCTTCACGTTCAACCACATTGTAAAATATGCCCTCATATTTATCCTGTATTGTAATAAACTAATTTTTTGGAGGGAACTTTCAAAAAGCCTCAGGGCCCACAGTTCACATGCACATTATTATGTGCATGCTGACATTTACTACTAGGAATGGACTAAGAGGGGGGTGGGGGGAGGTTTGTAGGGGACAGCCTCCTTGGAGTTAAATGCAACATTGCCTGCAAACCTACTTTCATCTGGATACACGGCGTACAGGATCATCACGCTCCCAGAGGAGAGACACCCAGACCAGGGCTTGCCCCGAAAGTAACGAGATTAGATAGGCCACCTTGGCTCTTTGAGTAGGAAAATGTTGTGGTTGTAGTTCGAATTGAATCGAACACTGGTTGAAGAAGCCTCTACAAATCTTAGGGTCCCCGTCAAACTTGGAAGGAGGAGGAATCCGAAGAGAAGAGGTAGTGGTAACTGGTACCTCTGGAGTGGGAGGTTCCGGCGCCGGGATGACGGGAGGAGCAGTAGAAGCAGCAACCTGAATAGAATCCATGCCAGCGTTTGAAAACATTGAAGAAGTTGCCGCTGACCGCCGTCCTGTTGTTCCACTCGATGGAGTAGGAAGAATCATGTCTTTAGCAGATGGTTCCCCAGTAGAATCCGTCATGGCCTGTTGATACTGTCCCGGTTTGAGGGATTGGATTATTTGATCAGCCCAACTTGGCGCTACTTCTAGCATGGCGCGTAATCTAACGAACGGACGGTATTCACCAGGGACCACCGCAAGGTGGTTTGGTGTTAGCTGCGTCCGCCCGCAGGTTGCGGCCCTTACCAGGATTGTCAGGTGAGACCCTTCAGGGGAATGAGTGGAATGGGATGAACAGGATACAGCAGAAAAGATGGAGCACAAGCTCTGTAGACAATAGTGTAACAGAATAATGGAGTGTAAACTTTTGTGGAAAGTGGTTTAGCTGAGAGAGCTGGAGCATAAGATCTTGATGTGAGCGATATAGCCGAGAGAGGTGGAGCGTGAGCTCTTGTGGTCAGCAGTATAGCTGAGAGAGATGGAGCGTGAGCTCTTATGGTCAGTGGTATAGCTTGAGAGAAATGGAGCGTGACCTCTTGTGGTCAGAAGTACAAATGAAGGGATGGAGCGTAAGCTCTTCAGCCAATGGTACAGCGGAGAAAGATGGAGCTCTGCAGCCAGCAGCACAGCTGAGATATGGAGCTCTATAGCCAGCGGCACAGCGGAGATGAGGAGCTCTGAAGACCATATAGAACACGCAGGGAGAGAGACGGAACGTCTAATACCAGGCAGGTAACACGATCAACAGGCACTGAGGAGAAGGGGGTAGTGCCTTTTTAAAGTTTGGAGCCAGAATGGGTATACAATAGGGAGCATGCAAAGGACATAAAAGATAGAGTCTGCGCATGCGCAGAGTCGGAGACAGGACGCCAGCAGCCGGAGCATGGAATCAGCGTGAGGCATGTGAGAGTGTCGGGCCTCGGTTATAGAAGCCGAAGGACCGCTGTGGGACAATACTGCAGCGATCTGGCTGATGGTAAGCGACAGAGCAATGACTCAAACATACGGCGGTTCCTACCACATCTAGTAAACATTGCAACGAGCGCTCCACCTGTCTCTTTTATAAGTGAGGTAATTCTACAGCTAATCCATGGCAATGATCGATCTCTCCACATGTTTCTTGGATAAGTGAGGTAATTCTACAGCTAATCCATGGCAATGATCGATCTCTCCACATGTTTCTTGGATAAGTGAGGTAATTCTACAGCTAATACATGGCAACGAGCGCTGACACCCCCTGGATGCGTGCTTTTATCAGACACACCAAGCCAGGGTGCCAGACAATGCACTAAAAAGAGCAATTGAAATTCACAGTAAAAAGCCAGTTCATTAGTGAGCTTAGAATCAGCCCCAATGAACTGCTTTAGGGACGCTATTAATCAACATGATCAAAGCACCTTTTCTCTTTATGTGTATATTACACCATAAACTTCTTAGTGCAAATTAAGAAAAAAAAGCTTGCAAAGACTTGTAGATAAATAAAAATGACCAAAGCAACTCTTCTATAAAAGTTGTATATTACACGCTACACTTATTAGTGCAAATTCAGAAAAATAGAGTTTAATCCCGGCTAGGCCTAAAGGCATGTTAGACCAACAGTGCTGTGAAGTGATATCTACACTGTGAAGATGATGTCATCATCATCACCCTCATCAGTGTGTACATCATCATCACAAACTGTTAATTAATCTCCGCTGAAATCCGCCATTAGAGAAGTGTCTGTACTTGGATGTATTTGTCGGTAATGGCCTTCCCTGTGGAAGATGTAGTTCATTTTGATGAACATCGTCTTTTCCACATGTTTAGGAAGAAACCTCCTGACAAGGTTCCCAGCTTTGCTGAATACTCTTTCTGAGTACACACTGGAGGGTGGGCAGCTTTGGTATTGCAAAGCAAGTTTGTACATGTGTTTCAAAATGGCTTGTTTTTCCGACCAGTATGGAAAGGGACTGTCTGACATTCCATATCAATTAACTCTTGAAAATATTCCTCCACCATTCTTTGCATGTTAATAGTAGGATTGGATGGAGTTATGGCCAAGGTCACACTTTTTTTGGTAAAATCTTTCAAACCAGCCCAGATGTCAAACTGTTGTGGTTTGCCACCTGCACCATCCCTGCTTCTTTTTGGAAAGTGCAATTTCTTCTGAGCAGAAGCTGCCTGAGAAACTGAAGGAGGAGACGTCATCAAGCCAAGGCCCAGTTCAGCGATCAACTTGCTGACTAAGAGCTCCTTGCAACTGTTCAGATCTCTGTCATTTGGAAGCATTGAATCGATGTAGGTCTTAAACCTCGAATCAAACACAGTTGCCAAAACATAGTGATTCGACTTCAAGATTTTAATAACACTTGGATCATTGCGAGGCGAATTAAGTACTTGATCTACAAGGCCAACATACTTTTTGAAATTGCTTTCTTTAATTTCCTTCAGTTAGTCAAGCTGCTTTTCCAAAAGTCGAATTAAGGGAATGACTTGGCTCAAGCTAGTAGAATCTGAACTCACTTCACATGTCACAACTTCAAATGGTTTCAGAACCTTGCACAACATAGAAAGGATTCTCCACTGTGCAAGACTGAAATACATTCCCTCTCCTTTCCCAATGTCATGGCTTTTGCAATACGCTTGTATGGCTTTGCGCTGTTCCTCCATCCTCTGAAGCATGTACAGGGTGGAATACCACCTTGTTAACACCTCTTGCTTAAGTTGGTGGCAGGGCAAATTAAATTGTTCTTGGAGCTGCTGCAAACTCCTACATGCTGTGGCAGAATGCCGTAAATGTCCCGAAATTTTACAGGCCACCAAAAGCATCTCCTGCACCCCACGGCTTTTTTTCAAGAAGCTCTGGACCACCAAGTTTATTGTGTGAGCAAAACACGGAATGTGATGAAATTCACACAGCTGTAATGCTTGTGCAATATTGTTGTCTTTATCAGAAATAACATATTCTGGGGAGAGTCCAAGTGGTATAAGCCATGTATTAATGACATCCCTTAATTTTCGTAAAACAAATTATCAGCTGTATGCCTGTTAGTGAAGCCGGTGATACAAAGAGTAGCCTGCCTGTGAGAAATGTTACGTTGTGGTGTACATGCTGCTTCTGTTCCTGCTTGTGAAGGCGAATGACCAACCCAGTGGGCTGTCACAGTCATATAATCTTTGGTTTGGCCACTTCCACTTCTCCACATATGTGTGGTTAAGTGTACAGACGGTAGAATGGCCTTTTTGAGCCCAATTAGTACATTTTTACGGACGTTTTTATACAGTTGAGAAATAGCTGTTCTTGAAAAATGGTGTTGCGATGGAATTTTGTAACGGGGACACAAAACATTAATTAACTGTGAAAAAACAGCTGCGTTTATAGTGGATATTGGGCATAGATTTAACACTAGCATAATCGTCATGGCGTCTGATCTGCTTTGCGACTGGGTGACTGCTTTCATACTTGCTTCCTCTAGCAAAAGATTGTTTCACAGTTAATTGTTGTAAAGTACTAGTGCTCTTCTTCTTGGGCTGCTTATAGGTGGAAGATTCACCACCACCAGCAGCAGTGGGACTATCGCTCAAGAATTCTTCAGAGGAATCAATTATAGTGCAGGAGTCATCAAGCCTTACCAAGTTGGATGCAGGGCTAACTCAGATCGCTACTGAGGATATTGATGAGGATGGTGTTGTGGGTGTGGATTGCAGGTGTCAGGATGTAGGTAAGACAAGGGTCCTAGCTGATGGTCTGCTTGTTGTTATTTTTTTACCATATCTTTCAGCTTTTCCCAACACCTTGCCATAAACTCGCGTCAAATGGCGTAAGATGGATGAGGTTCCAAGATGGTTAAGGTCCCTCCAGGGCCGCCGAGAGGGGGGGGGAGCTGGTACAGTTTACCCGGGCCCGGCCATGCCAGGGGGCCCGGGCCGGGCCCTCGCTGCTAATTAAATTTATTTATTATTTTTTTTTATTTTTCTCTGTTGCGCTATTTTTTTCAAAACTTTTTTTATTTTATTTTTCCCGCGGGGGGGGGGGGGGGGGGGGTTCATGGGAGCTGGAAGAAAAAAAAAAAATACTCACGTGATCGCGCGGCACCGTGTCCCTCCTCTCCTCCATTCACACTGACTGCTGGGCGTGACATCATCAAGTCACGCCTGTCAGTCAGTGAGGAGCGCCGCAGCCAGCAGGAAGAAAGAAGACAGAAGAGGAGACAGAAGAGCAGAAAAGAAAAGAAAGAAGTTGACAAAAGGTAAGTAAAGAAACGGAGAGGCAAGGGGAGGAAAACAGGGAGGGACAGTACTATAAAGAAAGGGGACAGAGAAACAGAGGAGGAAAAAAAGGAGAGAGCCACAGAGTAATAAAAAAAAAAGTGGGAGAGAGGAACAGAGGAGGAAAAAAAGGAGAGAGCCACAGGGGAATAAAAAAAAAATTGGGGAGAGAGGAACAGAGGAGGGAAAAAAAGTGGGAGAGAGGAACAGAGGAGGAAAAAAAAGTGGGAGAGAGGAACAGAGGAGGAAAAAAAAGTGGGAGAGAGGAACAGAGGAGGAAAAAAAGGAGAGAGCCACAGGGGAATAAAAAAAAATTGGGGAGAGAGGAACAGAGGAGGGAAAAAAAGTGGGAGAGAGGAACAGAGGAGGAAAAAAAAGTGGGAGAGAGGAACAGAGGAGGAAAAAAAAGTGGGAGAGAGGAACAGAGGAGGAAAAAAAGGAGAGAGCCACAGGGGAATAAAAAAAAAATTGGGGAGAGAGGAACAGAGGAGGGAAAAAAAGTGGGAGAGAGGAACAGAGGAGGAAAAAAAAGTGGGAGAGAGGAACAGAGGAGGAAAAAAAAGTGGGAGAGAGGAACAGAGGAGGAAAAAAAGGAGAGAGCCACAGGGGAATAAAAAAAAATTGGGGAGAGAGGAACAGAGGAGGGAAAAAAAGTGGGAGAGAGGAACAGAGGAGGAAAAAAAAGTGGGAGAGAGGAACAGAGGAGGAAAAAAAGGAGAGAGCCACAGTGGAATAAAAAAAAATTGGGGAGAGAGGAACAGAGGAGGGAAAAAAAGTGGGAGAGAGGAACAGAGGAGGAAAAAAAGGAGAGAGCCACAGAGGAATAAAAAAAAATTGGGGAGAGAGGAACAGAGGAGGGAAAAAAAGTGGGAGAGAGGAACAGAGGAGGGAAAAAAAGTGGGAGAGAGGAACAGAGGAGGAAAAAAAAGTGGGAGAGAGGAACAGAGGAGGAAAAAAAAGTGGGAGAGAGGAACAGAGGAGGAAAAAAGTGGGAGAGAGGAACAGAGGAATAAAAAAAGTGGGAGAGAGGCACAAAGTAAAAAAGAAGGGGGAAAAGCAGCATGGAGGTCGCAGTGTGAGCATAAGGGGGTACAGTGTAGTTGTGATGAAGGGGCACAGTATTGTGTGTGTGATGGCACAGGGGGCTTGTTGCAATGTAGTGTGTGTGAGGTAGGTGGCGGCTAATTAATGGGCGCTATTTTGTTTGTAGGGTGATGGTGAGGCAATTTAATAGTAGGGACTATTAATTTAAGATGGGGTGGTTTGGGGGCTATTGAATCTTGGGGTGAGTTTAGGGAGAATGAGGTCTATTTATTAAATGTGACTATGAATTATTTAATGGCAGTGATGGTTGCGGGAAATAGGTATTGCTGGGGCTGTTTGCAGGAAGTGAAATAGGTTTATTTATTAAATGTAAATAGTATTATTTTAATGTTGGGGCTGGAGGAAGGCCTAATTATTAATCGTGGGTGCTATTGATTTAACGCCGGGGCTGGCTGTAATTTTCTAAATGTAGCCATTTTTTTTTCAAAATAGGTCCTTCAACATTTCTGGATCCGGACAAGCCACAACTAAAGAAACCAGCAGCCACAGGTGGAGAAAGTGAGAAGAACAGGTAGGAGAGAGCAGCACAGTGTGTGAAATGTTGTGATTCTAGTAGGGACAATACCAATTTTTGGTGAATGTTGTGCCCAATGTAAGGTGTAGGCCAAGACTGAACTGTTTGTGTACACACTGCATTGTTTGTATACTACACTGTGGTGGTAGATGTCCTGAAAGTCAGGAGTGCTTGAACATATGTGACGCTCCGGCGAATTGAGAGCCTAGTGGTTTTTATGTTAGCCACGCCCCAATGGCACGTTTGCCACGGCCCAAAATGCATGACCACACCTCCCAAAATTTTTGCACCGCCGTTTGGCTAGCTACGCCCCTGAATGCATGACCATACATCTAATTTTTTTTGCGCCGCCGTAAGGTGGCGCAAAAATTTTTTGGGGCTTATTTGACTATGAGGGGGGCCCCATGAATTTGTTGTACCCGGGCCCTGAATTCTTCTTGGCAGCCCTGGGTCCCTCCCTCGACTGACTGTGGCTTTACATACACTACAATTGGCTAGACAACTGTTGTCTAGATTTGGGTAGAAATAATTCCACACATAAGAAGTGGCTTTTTTGGTCTTATGTCCAGGCATGACAATGGCCTACTTCTTGTCATGTGCCAGAACTGCTTCCACTGGTGCAGTACTTACACAAACAACCTCATTCTCATCAACATCCTCATTAGCGTCGGCTACACATATATCCCCCTCATCATCTTCCAAATCCAAAGTGGCATCCTCAATTGATGTATCACCGGCTACACTCGGGCTGTTCAGGCACACATCCGTAGAAATGCTGAAAGGGCCCTTCTTTATGGGTACACTATCAGAATAGTCACGATTATACATACCACTAGTGGATGGACTCTCCTCAGGAAATGGTGTAATTTCTGATTCTGAGCATAAATTTTCCTCTAATGCCGTACGGTTTTCTTCCAGCTCGGCTTTCACTCGTAACAGTAGTTGTGCACCACTTTTGGACTCCAAATTACTTGGTCTTGCTTGGTCACGAGTGACCTTACAAGAAAAAGCCTCAGAAACATTTTTAGATCTTGCACTAATAGAGAAAGGTGAAGGCCTCATTCTTTCTTTGCCACTGCGTGTGTAGACTAGCATGTTGGCAATATTTTGTTATGGGCAGTTAACTTTTCCTATATTACAGCTCTTTTTCTCTTCAACACGGTAAAAGGTGTTTTTTTTGTTGGATTTTTTCCCTGACTTCAAAAGACTATGTACTTTCACATAGGCTATACTAGATGACGTACAGGGAAGACTACCATCAGGACTGGTGGCAGCAGCTGTTTGCTGCTCCTGCTCATATGTGTACTGCTGTGGATCCCCGAAGTTCGGGTGGGTTCGGTTTCAAGTAATTTGTGTGTGCGTGCGTCTGTGCGTGTGTGTGTATGTGTGTATGTGTGTACACATTTTAAAACAATACAACGAAAAACAAAACAAAACATAGATTTGTCAGCTGTCACATAAAACCCTGCTGCCTCTTTGACAGCCATGTCCGCCCTGGTGTAGATTCGTGTGTGTGAGTGTAGACTTTATTAACAGCTACTTCAGTTGGTAATTGTGTCACCTTCACAAGTCCTCCATGTGATGTCCTACTTTATGTGCTGGCATTGCTATAAAAAGTTCTTCAGTCGCCTCAACGTCACCACCTAGACTAGAAATATGCTGAAGACCAATGTATATCAATTGATTTTCCCTCTGCCAACTCACATGCCATTTTCAATCCCCCATCTCCAGCTACTTAGCTTAGTGAGAAGGGCAAAGGGATCTATTCTCTATAACACTTTCTTCAAATATAATAGTATCCAGTACATGTCTGTCTAACAGTGAACAAATATAAAACATGTAAATTTTACAATTTCTAGGGTTTCACATTTTGTCAGGTCTTGTGGAAAAATTCCTACTCCAATGTTCTACACAGAGATGCATATATTGTATGTCTAACCACCAGCGATCCACCCTTTGTGCATATATATAAAGACACACTTTTCACAGGAGACAAAAAGGCAGATATGCATTCTATAAAACATGAATCATATTCCCACAACAAAAACCTTTATCCTTAAAATCAGCAGCCTCTATAGACATAAATACAAACCCCTAGCTGCTTCTGTGACTTATGTCAATCTAGTGTGTGTATCCCTGACTCCGTCTGATGTCACAAATGTCTTAGCCCCATAAAAGAGACCATGTGTACATGTTTTCGTATCTTCTTTACAAGAAAAGAAAGTGAGATACTGACAAGAGAAGTAAAGACTGTGAAATAGGAAAGCCAAGAGATGATAAGAATACAAGGCTTTGAAAACAAACAGCGTTTTTGGAGCTCCCTAAACTGTCACCCTAATTACTGCTAATTAACATTGTGTGGCCACCCTAACTGTCCGGCCCGACTGGTGTATGTTAGGAGAGCGCTGCCGACCCGCCAGCCTGCTTGAGGAATCAACCATACCCCCGTGAGGTCTGCAACAGCCTTCTGGCGCCGGAGAGGTGCCGCAATCCCCATTCCGCCGCTGCACCTGAGACATTGGGGCGGACGATTATCCTGCAGACTGATCCCCTGCTGAAAGTCTCACTGTCTGGCCCGACTTGTCACTCCGCTCCGCTGATACGCTAAACCGGAAGTAGCAGGCGCCATCGCCGGCTTCACTTCCGGCAAGGAGTTAGATGAGAGGCACGCTGGGAACACTCTTAGAAAGTGTCTGACGGTCCACGTCTGGATCCAGCCCAGCTCCCCTGATGCAACGGCGGCCTTTGACTGGAGAGAAGATACAGACCTTCACCTGGTGCTGACTGTGACTGTACCTGGCTGTGCTGTAACTTCACCTGACAGCAGGTCTGTGTTTATCCCCTTTAAACTCTCACTTGCTCGTCTCTCCTATTGCTGTACTGGGACATATAATATCTTTAGATCTAGCTACACTGCCACCTTGTGGTCATACTAGATTCTAAGCTTTAACTTTTAAAGGGAGCTTCTGCATAAATTTGAGAGTGCTTCTCCAGTATAACGTGCTAATAACTGAGAAGGCAAATCTCTTGGAGACAACAGCAGTAGCAACTATTGACAGTGTTGTGAAGCCTGGAGCATCTGTCGGAAGAGTATCCCGACTAATGTCCTGCAACTGTAAGTTGTAAAATTATGTCATCTTAACTCTAAACATAGTGGAGGTGGAGGAAGCGTCATGCTATTGATGTTCTAAAACAAAGTGTTGAATATTTTTCTGTTCAGATTGGGAAATAATTGCAATCCTGCGCCACAAATCTTTATAGGTTTTGATCTCTGCATAATCCTAGAAACGTCTGGTGGAACTTTTCTCTCACCAATATGTCTCACAAAAAAAAAAAAACGAGCAATACTCCTAAACATACCATTATTAAGGCGCTAGAAAAGGCCAGTGGCCACTCTAAAGCATTACCGGATGCAGCTGACCTGGGTTCAGACTCAGACAACAACTCTTTACCTGAGACTGCACTTACTTCCAATGATGTGATTGCTATAGTCACAAAAACAATTCAGTCAGAAATGAGAGCAATTGTCTCGGAACTTCGTTCAGAAATATCGGACCTGGGATCTCGAACGGATGCTGTAGAAAATCAACTAGATGCAGTCTCTAAGCATCAACAAACAACAGATACCGAGATAGCTGAACTGCGAACAGAATTTAACTCATTTAAAGATAAAATAGAAGATCTGGAGAACCGTAACAGACGCAACAATATCCGGATTAAAAATATTCCAGAATCCGTCTCTGCAGAAGCTCTACCTGACTACATTGAGGGTTTATTCCTACAAATGATACCAGACTTTTCAAAAGAACACCTTATCTTGGACAGAGCGCATAGAGCCTGTCGAAGTCGTATAATTGGATGAACGAAAGTATATTGGTTTAATATTGGTTTGCCGTGCGTATTGCGAAGCGTACGCCACGTACCACGCGGCGTGATGCGATCGCATGGTAAAATACGCACGCACACACTCGCATTACAACATTTAGTTATTTATACAATTCATATTCATATTGGTTCCGTTACACTGTAATTTATGAGCAGATAGCATTTGATGTATTATTAGTTTATATATATATATATATATTGATTACATGTACACTTCAGTGTTATTAAAGGTTTAGGTTATAGGAAAGGTGTTATGCCTGATATCATATTGAAGCCCTATTCATCAGTAGCTGACCTGTGCAGTTGGCGAAGTGATCGCACATTGCATACTTTAGTTATTGATATTAGGGAATAAACCTTTTGTATGATGCTGGCTATGAAAGGAGCAGACCCCCTGGAGAGACGACCCCCTCCTTTGGATCCTTTAGATTGAATCAGCCTATGAACTGTTTACCCTGGAGCCACCCTGTGTCTGGACCTATAGAAGCAAGCTACGTCATCTCTATTGTTCACAATGAAACACTGACTGTATATATATATATATATATTCATAGCTGTGCATCCAGACCTCAGTCAACTCTGACACAGTATTCTAACAGATATACTGTCCATCAGGTCCCGTGGGTGCGCAGCGAGCACATGCAATTGCATTGGTATGTATTTATCTTTTGGTATTGGCTGTGCTGTACTGTACTGTACTGTATCATGATATAATAATGTATTGAATTGTTGACTATTTACATCTGCTAAAATAAATCACTTTGTGCGTTAGAAACACAATACAATCGCTTGGGCAATGCTTATTTGAAAACAATAGAATTACTTTAATAATTTGGGGGCTCGAAGGTGAGTTACGTTACCGGCAGGTATGCAACGCTTACGTTATTTGGTTCCTCAACAAACGGTGGATTGACGGACGCGTCGCATAGCAGGAAAGAACGCAATGTGTTTAAGACCTGTGGTTTACTTTGTGTTGAGAGACCGAATGTCCGTCATTGCATAGACTGAAGGAACGCTAATTAGAATCTAGGGACAAGAAAGAAAAATGTTTCTTTTTTTTGTCGTTTTACGTTTTAAAGTGTATTGCATTGCTGAGCGTATGTGTATTTCCGGCTGTGCGTACGCGAACTTCCGGTAGATTTTCCACGTGGTTAAACAATTGTTTTGATAGTTATTATATGTATATAGTATAATTACTTGTGGAAACCTCTGAGACATTATTACTGTTGTTGGGAACTTTTAATTTTTTGCGCAGAAAAGGTGTATAGTGTGTGATTTTGTAACGTAGATACACTGTTTATTATTCATTGTGCTCAGTTGCTGTCTGACGAGGCGGATTGCCAAACTGAAGGACGCTATACAGGGCAGGTATACCGAATGCGAAAACCGGGTTTTCGCAAAGCGCTACCAATAGATCGCAAGGTTTGCTAATAATTAGTATTGGTAGGCTGTGCGATCTAACTGCATGACAACCATCAGTGCGAATTGGTGAAGCAGCTAGGAGGGATTATGTTGGAAAGGCTGGTTGATTGTATCGACTTTGTTCTCCCAGTTATAATAAACTCAACAGATTTTTGTGGTTTAGCCAGGGCATCGAGGAGCTGATAGCCTTTGGGTCCCACAGTGATAGTTTCTGTGTTAGGGGTCCTTGTCTAAGACAAGAGGAAGCGAGTGGACGCGGCTTGTAGCGAATACGTCCACGGACAGTAAGAGATCTCTAGCGGTAGAGTGATTGTAGAAATTGTTGAAATCAGTATATCTGTGTTCCGCATAGAAGGTTGTGGTAGCCGGGCTATCTAAGACACTGTTCAACATGGGTGCTAAGCATACGCTAGAGATGGCCAATGTACTGCCTAAAGAAGGCCTTAGGGATTCAGCAAGGTTTTGCATGTGTAATAAATATGGTGCATACGCAACGGCTTATTGCAACACAGGGGTCGAGATGACCAAAGAGTGTGTTAGGCCTTTCCCAACAATAGGGAGTTTTAATGCAGAGGTACAAAATAACGTAAAAGATAAAGTACGGTTGAGTAAGTCAACGAAAAAGAGAAATAGAAATAATGATTGTTTAAAATTGTGGCAAATGGAAGGTAACACGTGGCAGAGCAGCGGAAGTAAGCGTCCCGGAAACAAGCATTCCGGAAGTGTGCATTGCTAAGCGTGGCGAACTGAGCGCAAACACGCCCCCGACAACTTCGGTCGGGGCGGGAAGTACAGCCAATACCAAAAATGTGAAAACTGTAATTAGTAACCTGTATGTTGTTTTAAGTAATGTTAAAAGTAATGTTTCAGGACAAAGAAGAGGGACGGCCCCACCAGCAGGGGCAGCGGCTGAAAGTGGTGAGAATAATGTAAAGGTTAACACAGGGGGAGACATCCATTGTACTGCAGCAGCAACATCAGCAACTAGTTCAGAACATAGTCATTTGGTAGACTTACATCCTGTCTGCACTACAACAGTTCCCAATGGGAAAGCGGACAGAGATGGTGATGTTCCCTTAAAACATGTAGCAAAGCATGATACATGCACTAGATCTGAAACATTTTAAATTTTGTCTGATTTCCCTGATCCTAGGAAAGATTTGACCAAATGTCAGCAGTTTATTAGATATTATGTGTCACGATTTGCACTCTGCAGCTGCTGTCTGCAGTGACTCTTTTGGATTTGTTATGCTTTATACTTGTAGTACCACTGCCCACCAAAAGGGGCACTGTGATACTTGATTATTCTCCTTGATCACTGGAAGTGGTTTCAGCTGCATGAGGCCTATTTATACCTGCCTGCTTCAAACAGTCTGGGCCAGATCATCAGGTCATTCTGAGGAGCATTCCCTGTGCTCAGCTTCTATCTGCTATCTGGACTCCTGCATATTTCTTCGTTGAAATCCACTATTTGCTGTTACCTGTGTCCTGGACTCCTGCATCTTCAACCATTATACCTGGTACTTGTAGTTCTACGCTGCCTGTTGAAATCCACTATTTGCTGTTACCTGTGTCCTGGACTCCTGCATCTTCAACCATTATACCTGGTACTTGTAGTTCTACGCTGCCTGTTGAAATCCACTATTTGCTGTTACCTGTGTCCTGGACTCCTGCATATTTCTTCGTTGAAATCTACTATTTGCTGTTACCTGTGTCCTGGACTCCTGCATCTTCAACCATTATACCTGGTACTTGTAGTTCTAAGCTGCCTGTTGAAATCCACTACTTGCTGTTACCTGTGTCCTGGACTCCTGCATCTTCAACCATTATACCTGGTACTTGTAGTTCTACGCTGCCTGTTGAAATCCACTATTTGCTGTTACCTGTGTCCTGGACTCCTGCATCTTTAACCATTATACCTGGTACTTGTAGTTCTATGCTGCCTGTTGAAATCTACTATTGCAGTTACCTGTTTCTCATCTGCACTTTGAACTGTCTCATGAGTTACCTTGTCATCTCTGTTTATTAATAAACTCATTATAATCACTTATCTCCTCTCCGTGGTCATACCTGGGAAATCCTGACAGTATGATCTGGCCATAAAACCAAGCCTGCTGCTGCACGGCTTTCATCTCTTTTGGAAAGGATTTCCAGGGAAGTGACCTACTCCGTTTTCAACATTAAGACCATGGCTGCTATTTCCTCAGAAAATTCCCTGTTCCAGTTGCTCCAAGTGGACATTCTTCAACTTCGCACTCAAATAGCGCAAGTATCTTCCTTGCTGAACCAAGTGCTTAAGCAACTTCCAGTTTCCACCCCTAATACATCCTGCTGTAAGGAGTCTAACTATGCTGCTAACATTTCATTACCAAATTTGTCTGCCTTTGACTCTCTGCAAGCAGTACCTCCCAATATTCCTGTAACAAATTCCAGGTTTTCAGGTGCTCCACGCCCTCACCTGACCGAAGAGGAGCGATGGTGCAGGATGACCCACAAACTGTGTCTTTACTGTGCCAGTGATGTACATTTTTTACAGGATTGGCCGCTCCGTAGACTCCGACCATCTTCAACCTCTATCTCCAGCTCTAAATTACAAGCTTCTGTCTTCATTCCAGACATGTTATCTGCTCCCATGAGAACCCAGGTTCCCCAGTTCAACCCAGAGGGGGCGCTGCCCTTAAAGTCTGCTCCAGAGGGGGCGCTGCCCTTAAAGTCTGCTCCAGAGGGGGCGCTGCCCTTAAAGACTTCTCCAGAGGAGGCGCTGCCCTTAAAGACTTCTCCAGAGGGGGCGCTGCCCTTCCAGTCCGCTCCAGAGGGGGCGCTGCCCATCCAGTCCGCTCCAGGGGGGGCGCTGCCCTTCCAGTCTGCGCCAGAGGGGGCGCTGCTCTCCCCGTCTGCTCCAGAGGGGGCGCTGCCCTTCCCGTCTGCTCCAGAGGGGGCGCTGCCCTTAAAGACTTCTCCAGAGGGGGTTCTGTCCCTCCAGTCTGCTCCAGAAGAGTTGCCAGTCCATGCGGTCCAGCCCGAGTTGCCAGTCCATGCGGTCCAGCCCGAGTTGCCAGTCCATGCGGTCCAGCCCGAGTTGCCAGTCCATGCGGTCCAGCCCGAGTTGCCAGTCTATGCGGTCCAGCCCGAGTTGCCAGTCCATGCGGTCCAGCCCGAGTTGCCACTTGGTGCTGTCTGCCCTCAGGCTTCTCAAAGTGCTGTCTGCCCTCAGGCTTCTCAAAGTGCTGTCTGCCCTCAGGCTTCTCAAAGTGCTGTCTGCCCTCAGGCTTCTCAAAGTGCTGTCTGCCCTCAGGCTTCTCAAAGTGCTGTCCCTGCCAGGCCTGCCGCCCAGTCCGGGCCTGCTCCCAAGTCTGCAGCCCAGTCCGGGCCTACTCCCAAGTCTGCCGCCCAATACGGGCGCCCTGCCAAGTCATCTGCCCAGTATGGATTGTCTTCTGCCAAGGGGGTCCTACCCAAGTCCCAAGGGATGTATGTTCAACCCGAGCTGGCCGAGTCTCATGCTAATTCAAATTCACCTTCTGTTCAAGTCTTCCAACCACCTACTTTCAATGGGGATATTCAGCAATTTCGTGCTCTTATTAAATTCTGTATATCCTATTTTCCCTCTGTATCCAACCTCCTTGATACTCAACGAAAGAAAGTGTTTTACATGTTGGCCAACTTTACAGGGGGAGCTCTGGAATGGGCAGAGCCCTTAATTGAAACCCAAGATCCCATTCTGTCTGATTTACAGCTTTTTACTGAGGCCGTGATCAAAGAATTTACACCAGCACCTGCTATTCTCACTCCCAGTGCTTCATCTATGCCACATGTTCTATCTCCAGCTACTCCCACTTTGATATTATCGTTTTCTTAACTCCATTTCCAGCAACCCTCTAAAAACCATAAAAAGAAAGTGAAGAGGAAGAAGAAGAAGAAAGATTCTCCTGGATCTCAACTCCCCTGTGGTGTGGTTTCTATACCCTTCCCGTCCTTGCATGAAGACTTCTCAAATACATGCCCAATTCTGGACTATGACTCTGACTTTTCTGACCATTTCTAGTATTTGGGCGTCTGGAATCCGCCCTTTAAGGAGGGGGTACTGTCACAATTTGCACTCTGCAGCTGCTGTCTGCAGTGACTCTATTGGATTTGTTATGCTTTCCACTTGTAGTACCACTGCCCACCAAAGGGGCCACTGTACTACTTGATTATTCTCCTTGATCACTGGGAGTGGTTTCAGCTGCATGAGGCCTATTTATACCTGCCTGCTTCAAACAGTCTGGGCCAGATCATCAGGTCATTCTGAGGAGCATTCACTGTGCTCAACTTCTATCTGCTATCTGGACTCCTGCATATTTCTTCGTTGAAATCCACTATTTGCTGTTACCTGTGTCCTGGACTCCTGCATCTTCAACCATTATACCTGGTACTTGTAGTTCTACGCTGCCTGTTGAAATCCACTATTTGCTGTTACCTGTGTCCTGGACTCCTGCATCTTCAACCATTATACCTGGTACTTGTAGTTCTACGCTGCCTGTTGAAATCCACTATTTGCTGTTACCTGTGTCCTGGACTCCTGCATATTTCTTCGTTGAAATCTACTATTTGCTGTTACCTGTGTCCTCGACTCCTGCATCTTCAACCATTATACCTGGTACTTGTAGTTCTACGCTGCCTGTTGAAATCCACTATTTGCTGTTACCTGTGTCCTGGACTCCTGCATCTTTAACCATTATACCTGGTACTTGTAGTTCTATGCTGCCTGTTGAAATCTACTATTGCAGTTACCTGTTTCTCATCTGCACTTTGAACTGTCTCATGAGTTACCTTGTCATCTCTGTTTATTAATAAACTCATTATAATCAATTATCTCCTCTCCGTGGTCATACCTGGGAAATCCTGACAGTATGATCTGGCCATAAAACCAAGCCTGCTGCTGCACGGCTTTCATCTCTTTTGGAAAGGATTTCCAGGGAAGTGACCTACTCCGTTTTCAACATTAAGACTATGGCTGCTATTTCCTCAGAAAATTCCCTGTTCCAGTTGCTCCAAGTGGACATTCTTCAACTTCGCACTCAAATAGCGCAAGTATCTTCCTTGCTGAACCAAGTGCTTAAGCAACTTCCAGTTTCCACCCCTAATACATCCTGCTGTAAGGAGTCTAACTATGCTGCTAACATTTCATTACCAAATTTGTCTGCCTTTGACTCTCTGCAAGCAGTACCTCCCAATATTCCTGTAACAAATTCCAGGTTTTCAGGTGCTCCACGCCCTCACCTGACCGAAGAGGAGCGATGGTGCAGGATGACCCACAAACTGTGTCTTTACTGTGCCAGTGATGTACATTTTTTACAGGATTGGCCGCTCCGTAGACTCCGACCATCTTCAACCTCTATCTCCAGCTCTAAATTACAAGCTTCTGTCTTCATTCCAGACATGTTATCTGCTCCCATGAGAACCCAGGTTCCCCAGTTCAACCCAGAGGGGGCGCTGCCCTTAAAGTCTGCTCCAGAGGGGGCGCTGCCCTTAAAGTCTGCTCCAGAGGGGGCGCTGCCCTTAAAGACTTCTCCAGAGGGGGCGCTGCCCTTAAAGACTTCTCCAGAGGGGGCGCTGCCCTTAAAGTCTGCTCCAGAGGGGGCGCTGCCCTTAAAGACTTCTCCAGAGGGGGCGCTGCCCTTAAAGACTTCTCCAGAGGAGGCGCTGCCCTTAAAGACTTCTCCAGAGGGGGCGCTGCCCTTCCAGTCTGCTCCAGAGGGGGCGCTGCCCTTCCCGTCTGCTCCAGAGGGGGCGCTGCCCTTAAAGACTTCTCCAGAGGGGGTCCTGTCCCTCCAGTCTGCTCCAGAAGAGTTGCCAGTCCATGCGGTCCAGCCCGAGTTGCCAGTCCATGCGGTCCAGCCCGAGTTGCCAGTCCATGCGGTCCAGCCCGAGTTGCCAGTCCATGCGGTCCAGCCCGAGTTGCCAGTCCATGCGGTCCAGCCCGAGTTGCCAGTCTATGCGGTCCAGCCCGAGTTGCCAGTCCATGCGGTCCAGCCCGAGTTGCCACTTGGTGCTGTCTGCCCTCAGGCTTCTCAAAGTGCTGTCTGCCCTCAGGCTTCTCAAAGTGCTGTCTGCCCTCAGGCTTCTCAAAGTGCTGTCTGCCCTCAGGCTTCTCAAAGTGCTGTCTGCCCTCAGGCTTCTCAAAGTGCTGTCCCTGCCAGGCCTGCCGCCCAGTCCGGGCCTGCTCCCAAGTCTGCCGCCCAATCTGGGCGCCCTGCCAAGTCATCTGCCCAGTATGGATTGTCTTCTGCCAAGGGGGTCCTACCCAAGTCCCAAGGGATGTATGTTCAACCCGAGCTGGCCGAGTCTCATGCTAATTCGAATTCACCTTCTGTTCAAGTCTTCCAACCACCTACTTTCAATGGGGATATTCAGCAATTTCGTGCTCTTATTAAATTCTGTATATCCTATTTTCCCTCTGTATCCAACCTCCTTGATACTCAACGAAAGAAAGTGTTTTACATGTTGGCCAACTTTACAGGGGGAGCTCTGGAATGGGCAGAGCCCTTAATTGAAACCCAAGATCCCATTCTGTCTGATTTACAGCTTTTTACTGAGGCCGTGATCAAAGAATTTACACCAGCACCTGCTTTTCTCACTCCCAGTGCTTCATCTATGCCACATGTTCTATCTCCAGCTACTCCCACTTTGATATTATCGTTTTCTTCACTCCATTTCCAGCAACCCTCTAAAAACCATAAAAAGAAAGTGAAGAGGAAGAAGAAGAAGAAAGATTCTCCTGGATCTCAACTCCCCTGTGGTGTGGTTTCTATACCCTTCCCGTCCTTGCATGAAGACTTCTCAAATACATGCCCAATTCTGGACTATGACTCTGACTTTTCTGACCATTTCTAGTATTTGGGCGTCTGGAATCCGCCCTTTAAGGAGGGGGTACTGTCACAATTTGCACTCTGCAGCTGCTGTCTGCAGTGACTCTATTGGATTTGTTATGCTTTCCACTTGTAGTACCACTGCCCACCAAAGGGGCCACTGTACTACTTGATTATTCTCCTTGATCACTGGGAGTGGTTTCAGCTGCATGAGGCCTATTTATACCTGCCTGCTTCAAACAGTCTGGGCCAGATCATCAGGTCATTCTGAGGAGCATTCCCTGTGCTCAGCTTCTATCTGCTATCTGGACTCCTGCATATTTCTTCGTTGAAATCCACTATTTGCTGTTACCTGTGTCCTGGACTCCTGCATCTTCAACCATTATACCTGGTACTTGTAGTTCTACGCTGCCTGTTGAAATCCACTATTTGCTGTTACCTGTGTCCTGGACTCCTGCATCTTCAACCATTATACCTGGTACTTGTAGTTCTACGCTGCCTGTTGAAATCCACTATTTGCTGTTACCTGTGTCCTGGACTCCTGCATCTTTAACCATTATACCTGGTACTTGTAGTTCTATGCTGCCTGTTGAAATCTACTATTGCAGTTACCTGTTTCTCATCTGCACTTTGAACTGTCTCATGAGTTACCTTGTCATCTCTGTTTATTAATAAACTCATTATAATCACTTATCTCCTCTCCGTGGTCATACCTGGGAAATCCTGACATTATGGTAATATGTATGAGCCAACTAATAACGATTGGCGAGTATTATTGAAGACATGTGTTTCTCTCAATACTGATATACAAAAGTTCATTAATGATTGTATGTTGGAGGAGGATAAATCCTTAACCGAGGATGATAATCAGGACAATATTAGACAAATAATCACACGGTTGGCCATATATTTTCCAGTGATAGTGGACTGGAGTAAAGTTTTTACTATCAGGCAAGAGGATAGTGAAAATGCAACAGACTATTTTTGCAGGGCTCTGATGGAGATGGTCAAATATACTGGGGTATCAGACATAAAAGATAATGTAGATTACAGAGAGGTTGCTGTTAACGTTCTAATGGATGGATTCAGGGAAAACTTGAAAAGTAGGGTGCAAACTTCATTACCATAGTGGAGAGGAAGTACTGTAAGTGTTCTCAGGGAGTCAGCTATAGGACATGATAAAAATAAACAGAAAGAGACACTAAGTAATAGGGTAATGATGGTAAGTATCCTAGCACTAGAGGGACTGCACACATGACCACCAGCATACAACCCACATGACAGGAAACCCAGAATAGTGAGATGTTACAATTGCAGAGAAGAAGGACACATTAGGAGAGATTGTAACAAAGGAAAGTGACAAAACACATAGGGGTGGGTCACATAGATATCATCCAAAAAGGAATACACATAGACTAGAAAACTCACACCTGCCCGCACATGTTATAGCAGCAAATGCTGTGCGTGAAAGCACTATTCAACTCTAGAGTTCAGGTCAGACCTGTAATCCTACAACTAGACAAAGTAAAGTTTAAAACTGTGGTAAGTATTAGTGTGCAGGAAACGGATTTAAAAAGTAATCTTTGTTGATTTTGTTTGTTTGTTTTATGTTGTCAAATGCTTGTTTTCCTAATCGCTGGCCGATGGTAAAGAATGAGAATGCTTGGTTTGTTGTTTAAAGATAACTATCTTGTTTTTCTTCTCACAGATAAAGGGGACAAAAAATGAGTATAGACTTAGTGATTAGAGGGGTGAGATAGAGAAATAGAAGAATTACTCTTGAAAGACTAATTAACAATAGACAAATGGAGCACTCTTCGTTTTAGGCTGCAGTGTCTCATGATAATTTGTTTGGCTGAGAATCATTATCCAGCAATGAAGTATATACATACTTTGCTCGAAAATATCGTTTATGTATCTCAGATGAGTCATCAACAGTTAATTTTTACATTTCTCTATTATAAGTTAGGAAAGTCCGTTGAAAAGGCATGTAGTCAATGAGATACCGAGTTCTTAATGAACAAATGACGGACGACACTGGATTGCACGGTTAAGACCCCCTAGTCATTCTTGGGAGGGATCATAGTTAAAGGAATACATCCATTTCCCCATAGAGTCAGAGTCCAATCCAGCTGTAATTTTGTTGTAAAAATCTCCCTTTCTGCATCTATGTTTGTATTCAAATCTTTATATTCCCATCATTCATTGCTTTCCTATTTCTCATTCTTTACACAAACGCTAGTCTCTCTCTCTCTCTCTCTCTCTCTCTCTCTCTCTCCCTCTCTCCCCCTCTCCCTCTCTCTCTCTCTCTCTCCCCCTCTCTCTCTCTGCTCTGGTGGAGATAAAATCAGACACAGTCTCAACAACAGGGCTAAGACATTTTTTTTTTTTCATAAGACAAGTTCAGAGATACACACACTAGATTAATATGAGTTACAGAAACAGTCAGGGGTTTTGTTTTCATGTGTATAGAAACTGCTGATTTTAAGCAGAAAGGTTCTGTTGTGGAAATACGATTCATGTTTTATAGATTGCATATCTGTTTTGTGTTTTTTTTGTTTTATGATTCGTGCCTCCTGTACAAAAATGTGCCTTTATATGGAGGCACAAAGGGTGGATAGGAGATTGCTGGAGGTTAGGCATAAAGATATGCATCTCTGTATAGAACATTGGAGTAGGATTTTTACCACAAGATACGACATAATGTGAAACCCTAGAAAATGTAGAATTTTCATGTTTTATATTTTTATACTGTTAGACAGACATGTACTGGATACTGTTATATTTAAAGAAAGTGTTATAGTAAATAGACCCCTTTGCCTTTCCCACTTAGTGAAGTAGCTGAATGTGAGGTACTTAGAATGACATGTGAGTTGGCAGAGGGAAAATCGATTGATATACATTGGTCTTCAGCATTTTTCTAGTCTAGGGGGCGATGTTGAGGTGACTGAGAAATCGTTTTATAGCAATACCAGCACATGATTAGGACACTACATAGAGGACTTTTTACAGTGACACAGTTACCAACTGAAGTAGCTGCTAGTAAAGTCCACACTTACACACACGACCATACATGGCTGTCACACCAGGGCGAACATAGCTGTCAAATAGACAGCAGGGTTTTATGTGACAGCTAACAAATCTATGTTTTGTTTTGTTTTTCGTTGTATTATTTTAGTTTTAAAATGTGAACACACACACACACATGCACGCTTAAACATATTGGTTAATATATAAAGATTTGTGTTACCTGAGGAATAAACTGTCTGGAAGGTGAAGAGATGTGGTGAGGAGTCTGGCGGACTCTGCAAAGATGGACAAGGTAGACCAATAGAGCCATCCCATATCCCTCCTGCTGATGGGTTTTCCTCCAGGTAAAACAAATACACGTCATCCAATTACCACCATGCAGGATCCTCAAATATACACAGGTGTACCAATGAAAAATGTCTGGGTAAAGGTGTATTGAAATGTGTCTAATGTATTACTGTGTCATACTCAAAACTTTTGTTATTCAATGTGATAGTCCTAGAGTTATAATAGATGATAGGGGTATTCATGTTATTGATAATAGTGGTATAATGTATGAGTAGTGGTAACAAATCACATACTTTCAGTTAGCCATAAACCAGTGTGAACATAAAATAGTGGTACTCGGTAGAACGAATTGAATAGAATAAGAGTTGGAACTTGATTGAAGGGACTGATAGCTTCGGCCACTAGTCCTATCCCGCTACCAAAAGATCACTCCTGGGCAGACTCCTAACCTGCAGTTTTTGAAATGTTCTTGACCCCTCGTGAGATGAGATTGTAACTGGGAGGCTAGGTTAGACCTTGAGAGAAGGTAAATAGTGAGACAGCAACCGAGAACGTCCAAAACACTGTTTCCTGAAAGGTCACACTGACTGTCAGGATGTTGGATCGGGAGAGTAAGTTGTGGAGCAATAATTTCTTAGGCTCAGGTTATTTGACAGACAGGTACCAGGTGTAGGCTACCTGCATCACGGCTTCAAGGGTAGCAGAGACACACTGGTGCCCATTCCACCCTCTGCAGAGGGGCCAACACTCAGAGAAGGGTCCAAGGGCACTCTTGAGTCTGTTCTGGAAGGCCTCAAATGCAGTTAGTAGCACCTGAGCCGAAGGCTAAGACTGTTGTCCAACATGAAGTTGTAGTTTTTCCTGTTTTGTGTTCTCTCATTTCATTCTCTTCTAAGGGCGGTTAATTCTTTTGATTATTAGCAGGTGAAAGAGACTGGTTCAGGTAATGATAAGGAGGTATTGGAGAGGAAGGAGAAGTTAGTAGCATAATTGGTCCAGCCAATTACTCTATTCAATTCAGGGGTAAAAGAAAATTTGGAAACCTCGGAGCTTGGAGAAAGTGTGAGGGGCTATTGTCTGAGTAGCATTACGTCCGTAAGTACGGTGACCCCATAGTTAAAAAAAAGAGATACACCCAGCGATGCCAGTCCAGTAATATACCCGGACTTGAGCAGGTATCCTTGAGAATGATTATCATTCTTGGGAGGGTAAGGTTTTAGACCAAACAAAGTGCTGGGCATGCTCACACGTGCCTCAGTGATTATAGTAAGTAGGATTAGTTCTCTTTCCACTAAATATTCTTGAGGTACCCGAACTATAGGCGGGAGGTCACTAAGGGAAAAAGTAGGACACCTAGGTCCCTTAGTCTGAAGTCTCCCAATGCTTTGCAAGCCGCTCACTGTTAGATCTGAGTATTGAGAGACTGGGAAGAACGAACAGACAATAGCCCGCCCACAAGTGTTGATGAAAAGAACTGATGGCATTATTAGAAGTGTGTATATTAACGCAAGCTGAAGCAGATTGTATATGACATTATCGATAGACATAGGATGATGCTATTGATGAACATGAAGTGTTTAAATGTATTCTGAACTTAAAGACATGCGTTGGACAGAAGAACCTGTTAAACTTGAAGAACTGTAGTAGAGAATTCTGTATAGCTGATACATGTTCTATTGTACCTTGTACCTTTCCAAATAATGTATTAAGTGTTTTATTGCACCCTTGAAGGGCATACAAAAGGTTGTCTCCAAGCTCCAAAAAATGTACGGTTTATAGTAAAAGAAGAAATCGTTTAGAGGATTAAGACTCTCTCTTATGATAACTTGTTTAGATCTACAAACAGCGTGGTCATACACCAAGGGGGATTTGTATTACATAACAAAGAAACATGGTACTGAGATCCTGCATATAACATCTTTAAGGTGATAGTTTATTGTACTATCAAAGGGTGGACTATCAAAGTCGTATAATTGGATGAACGAAAGTATCTTGGTTTAATATTGGTTTGCCGTGCGTATTGCGAAGCGTACACCACGTAACACGTGGCGTGATGCGATCGCATGGTAAAATACGCACGCACACACTCGTATTACAACACTTAGTTATTTATACAATTCATATTCATATTGGTTCCGTTTCACTGTAATTTATGAGCAGATAGCATTTGATGTATTATTAGTTTATATAGACATTGATTATATGTACACTTCAGTGTTATTAAAGGTTTAGGTTATAGGAAAGGTGTCATGCCTGATATCATATTGAAGCCCTATTCATCAGTAGCTGTCCGGTGCAGTCGGCGAAGTGATCGCACATTGCATACTTTAGTTATTGATATGAGGGAATAAACCTTTTGTATGATGCTGGCTATGAAAGGAGCAGACCCCCTGGAGAGACGACCCCCTCCTTTGGATTCCTTAGATTGAATCAGCCTATGAACTGTTTACCCTGGAGCCACACTGTGTCTGGACCTATAGAAGCAAGCTACGTCATCTCTATTGTTCACAATGAAACACTGACTATATATATATATATATATATATATATATATATATATATATATATATATATATATATATATTCATAGCTGTGCATCCAGACCGCAGTCAACTCTGACACAGTATTCTAACAGATATACTGTCCATCGGGTCCCGTGGGTGCGCAGCGAGCGCATGCGATTGCATTGGTATGTGTTTATCTTTTGGTATTGGCTGTGCTGTACTGTACTGTACCATGATATAATAATGTATTGAATTGTTGACTTTTTACATCTGCTAAAATAAATCACTTTGTGCGTTAGAAACACAATAAAATCGCTTGGGCAATGCTTATTTGAAAATGATAGAATTACTTTAATAAGCCCTATGTCCAAAATCAAGTTCAGATCAACCTCCTCGAGACATAATTATAAGATTTCATTATTTCAAGACCAAAGAGAGAATAATGGCTTCCTCTAGAAACGTGCAGTCAATTCCGTATTCTGGTTCGCATTTGCAATTATATCAAGATTTGGCTCCCTCCACTTTGAAAAAACGCAGAGATCTTATTAACATAACGAAAATCCTACGCAATCATTCTATCAAGTACAGTTCCCGTTCCAGTTGATCGTTTCCAAAGATGGTAGGAACTACTCAGTGAGAACTCCGGATCAAGGCCTTGATTTACTCAGACGATTTCGATTTATTCAGGACTCTGAAGCTTCCCCTTCAACTTCTACCTCTCAGCAGAAAAACCCAACCCCGCCGACGTCCTGGCAGCGAACATGATTTATTCATGCTATCTAACTCCAGTCTCTTTTTCTCACTCTGATGGACTTTGTTATGAGGTTTGAGAAAGTTTTTTTCTTGCTTTAACTATGACTCTTACTGTAGATATACATTTGTATTGAGGTTTTATACAGGTTCTTTGCAGATGCCCTCATCTAAAGGAAAGCTAGTTATGATGTCCTTGTAAATACTCTAGAATATGTATCCAACTACCGTCTCACATTATTTAGAATCCTACTTACATAGACCCGCTCAGTAGTACTTGGACCTATTCCAAATCAGAGTGCCCCGCCCCCCCCCCCCCAAATATACATGGAGTTTCCCTCTCCTTTTCTTTATTTGTGTCTTTAATAGTTAACCTGTAATCTGGCTTAACCGGATACTATTCAAACCAACTCTTAGTCCTGGTGCAAACTTGTAAAATGTTTTTATTTGAAATGTTCTGATGTACGACCTACTTGTTATTTACGCCATGTTATTTATAGCATTTTGACTTGTTATATATTCAAGATGTTTCCCCGCACCCACGCCTCTATTACTAGCACAATTGTGCTCCAAACATGCGCTATATACTAATTATGTCTACACTCTTTCATCTTCCTTCCATGGCGCTCCTCCCCCCACTAACTCTCACACCTCCACTTCCAAAGAGATGGTGGTACGCGACACACTATTTCTCTTTTCTACAGGTCCTGCATCTCACCTCGAGATCAGAACCGCCTTGTTCTTACTTTCCCTTCTTCCTCATGTGTCTCCCCCTCACCACACCCAACTACTATTTTTGAATAGAGACTCAGGCCTTTTTTGTAGTGTAGAATATCCCTCACACTTCCATCCACCATGAACTTCAAAATTTTATCACTTAATGTCAACGGCCTCAACTCACCAAACAAGCGCACAATGGCCTCACAGTATTTCAAGCGGAAGAACCCAGACATAATTTTTCTGCAAGAAACGCATCTCAAAGTCCCGCACCCTACACTGGCCTCTAAATCATATCCGCACGCTTTTTACTCTTCTGCAGATGCTAAGCGCAGAGGTACAGTAATTCTAATTCACAACAGAGTCCCGCTGTCTGTAGACTCCCAGACATCTGACTCTCTTGGTAGGTATATCATCCTTAGAGGCACCCTAAACCAACGTCCCATAACTCTGGCTTCAGTATATGCTCCAAACGTGCAGCAGGGAAACTTCTATGCAGACTTTTTTCGGCAGCTGTCCTTACATGCAGGAGGTATGATTATCATTGGAGGGGATTTTAATACTATAATAGACCCAGTACTGGATAGGTCCAGTCAAACACATATATCTGTGGGTCATGTCGGGAAATCTAAAAAGCTGAAATTCCAACTGAAATCATTCAACTTGTATGACGCTTTGCAAGTGTTATATCCTTCTTCCAAAGCTTACACTCATTACTCAGCACCTCATGACCTATACTCAAGAATAGATTATTTTTTTGTTGACCATTTGACAACTCAGAGGTTGGGGGATGTTCGGGTCCTCCCGGTGTCCTGGTCTGATCATGATGCGGTCGAGCTGATTCTGCGCTTACCTCATTTCCCTCAGTCATGCCCTAAGTGGTGTCTAGATGAGTCTATACTCCTTAAGAAAGAGCATATCTCCCAGATTTCCCAAACTATCTCTGATTACATCTCCCATAATGCTTCCCCAGACATATCACAATCTGTCCTTTGGGAAGCCCATAAGGCCACTATACGGGGTACCCTCATCAAATTGACAGCACAGCAGAGGCGGAAAGAAAGAGAGTGTATTCTGGAGCTAGAACAACAGATACAATTAACTAAAACTCACCATCAAACTAATCTTAAAAAACGTTTATACTCCAAGCTCCTTTCTCTCAAAGGGCAACTAAATCAAATATTATCTAAGCGAGCAGCTAAAACTCTTCTATGGGTCGAGCAGAAATACTATGAAAAAGGAGATAAGGCGGATACGATCTTGGCTCGCAAACTCCGTGCCCGACGTACTCGAAATAGAATAATGTCGGTGAAGGATGCCGTGGGGTCCCTACTCTTTGACCCTCAAAAGATAGCGCAGCGCTTTAGGGATTACTACGCCTCGCTATATAACTTGCGTCCCACATCAGATGACCCAGCCCAGCTTAAGGCAAATATTAAAAACTACCTTCATTCTTGCCGATTACCTAAACTCACTAGAGCACAATTAGCATCCCTCAATGCAGATATTACGTCAGAGGAAATCTCCGATGCTATCAAAACTTTAAAGCGTCAGTCTGCCCCAGGCCCAGATGGATTTCCAGCTATTTATAACAAAAAATTCTCCCGCCAGCTAGTACCCATGCTCACGGGATTGATGGGATCGATTATGGAAGGAAGCAAATTTGATGGTGCCACCACCAGAGCAGGGATTGTGGTGATACCCAAACCTGACAGAGACCCCACTGAGGTAGGTAGTTACAGACCCATATCACTTCTTAATGTAGATTTAAAGCTTTTTGCTAAAATACTTTCCAATAGATTGGGTCGTGTTCTCCCCTCATTGGTCCACCCTGATCAAGTGGGTTTTGTTCCGGGTAGACAAGCCTCAGATAACACCAGAAGAATAATAAATTTAATTCATTTGGCTAATCGCACGTCTCTCCCTGCTCTGGTGGTCGCTTTAGATGCTGAGAAAGCTTGTGTTAGAGTGGCCTGGCCCTTCATGCAGCAAACCTTAGTGAGCATGGGGATTCAGGGAGCTTTTTGTAAGGGAATCTCCGCATTATACCATAACCCTACAGCATCGGTTTTAGCTAATGGTCTCACCTCCTCTCCCTTTAGTATAAATAATGGCACCCATCAAGGTTGTCCTTTATCTCCTCTACTTTTCGCTCTAATTATGGAGCCCTTGGCAGCAAGGGTTAGAAATAATCCGGACATCACAGTCATCCCCACGAGTACTAGGGACCATAAGATTGCATTATATGCGGATGATGTCATACTTACCCTCTCTAGGCCACATATTTCCCTGCACAGCCTTTTTAAGGAAATTGCGTCCTATAGCTCACTCTCGAAATATAAAATAAATGCAGATAAATCGGAAATCTTTGACTTAAACATTCCACAGCATATTATTCAATCGCTTAAGGCCAATTTTAATTTTAGATGGTAACATAGTAAGATTAAATATTTGGGAATCTATTTAACTAAAAGCTACCCCTCATTATATGCAGCTAATTCTCCCAGACTCCTCAACACAATTAGAAATGACCTATCCCAATGGAATAAATTTCACATTTCATGGATAGACCGAATGGCCTCTATCAAAATGAATGTTTTACCTAGATTATTGTATCTATGGCAGACTCTCCCAATTCAGGTTCCCTCACATATCCTTAAGCATCTACAGCAGATGATTTCCAAATTTGTTTGGGCAGGTCGTAAGCCTAGGGTACGAATGTGTATCCTTTTTAAGCACCAGACTGCTGGTGGCCTAGGACTCCTAAACATATTAAAGTATTATCAAGCTACACATATGTCCCAATGTATTCTCTGGCATTCCCCTACTTATAGTAGAGTGTGGACTCATATTGAATCAGATATATTACAGTTATACTCCCCATACTCCTTGCTTTGGATCTCACCCCAACATAGGACAAGGCGCCTAGCCCAACTTCCTACAGCCCGTTTTTCTGTTTCAATCTGGGAACAAGTGACTAGATCCTATAAAATGTTATCTGAATACCCACTTCTTGTCCCGCTTTGGAACAATAAAAAATTTGAACCTGGCCTAGATCACAAAACATTTCATCACTGGACCTCTCACAACCTCCTCTTTGCCTGGGATCTGGCTCCAATGAGGGTTTTCCCTACATTTTCAGAATTGCAAAATACACTAGGTCTGCCGCAAATTTACTTTTATCAATATTTACAGCTTAGGCATTTTTATCGATCCCTAAGGACTCCTCCCCCGTCAGACCGATGTTCGCCCTTAGAGTCTCTATGTCGCACATCAACCATTACTGGAGGCTTAATATCCACTGTTTACCAGCTGATCAATGGCTTTGGTCAGCCAGATAAGGAACCGCACGAACTAGCTTGGGAGTGGGACACTGGTGTCAGAGATGACCTAAATGGGTCCTTTCTCCTGAACACCGGCTGCTATGTGTTGTGGGTATAGATCAATAGAGAGACAGAAAAGTTCAGATATCAGGCTGAAGCTCAATCTGGTTCTGACCAGCCCTTAGTCAGAGTAACTTTATTTATACATAGAAAAACAGGAAAGAAGATAAGAATACAAGGTTTGTGAAAGCAGCTTGTACATATCAGCAGTTTGTGGTCATGCCAAAAAGCAGATGTCCTTATCTCAGTCACGTAGGCCTCAGGTGGGGATTTGTGGGGTGTGGGTTCCTGGAACAGAAGTTGCTTGATGTGCACATTTTCTTGAGAAGAAACATGTTGAAAGAAGCAGAAGATAAGATAGCATAAGTCATATGATGTCTGAAATAGCCTGCAGCTCTGCAGACTATTTTACACACATACAGCATGTCAATTATACAAAATGCATTATTCAAAAGCTCATAACATTGATGTCTCTTAGATAAACCCCTCTTTTTATCATTTTTATAATTGTCCTGCCTATCCGTTTGGTGTACACAAAGCATTCCTGCACCTGACCTACTTCACTCAATGGAACCTCTTCTAGGCCCTAGAGAATGGTAAAGATACATTCAATCAAGTCTATAGTTTATGTACACCGTTCTAAGGGGGGGAAAGGTTGGGGGGGAGAAAGTTTGATGGTGTCTTTTTAGAGCTTAGTGAGAGCAAGGTGAACCTCTGATTCTGGTTCAGGTTTCTTTATGCTTGCAAGCTTTCTATTGAATACAAATTTATTTTTGCAATTTTTCAAGCAACACTGGAAAAAACATAGGCTTAATTTAAAACAAACATACAGTATTAGCAGAAGAGCACATATCTTGGCTATCCATATCAAAATACCAGAGATCCATGTGAAAATACCTTTACCCCAATTGCCTGGGTTTAGCCATGAGAAAACTGATGTCCACCAGCTGTCGTTTACTGTATCGGGATCAAAATTGTCTTTTCTGAACTTTTCCTTTAGTTCTTTAGCCTCAGTCATATACCTGTCTATTGTCTCCTCTGGGTTATCAGTGTCATTTGTGATGAAATTACAACAATGTATACCATACTCGGTTTCCAGTGTGAGGCAATACCCTTCAGTTTGGACAGTGATATAGTCTAATACTAATTGGTGCTGGATTAGTTGTGTTTTAAGGGCCTGTAATTCCTTCCCTACATACCTGAAGGATATGTCATAGATTTCTGTTATATTGTCTAAAAGTCCTGCAACCTTTATTATCATATTGTAGTTTGCCATGTACCCCCATGACCCTATTGAGATGATGTTGCCAAATCCAATGCCCACATTGTGCCCTTTGGACTTTGCTATGAGGGGGATGTGTTTATTGTCTACTGTCTTGATTTCTCTCTTATCGAGCCTATGATCCCTTCCACTCTTCAATACCTTACTCAGATTATAGTGAGATATAACATAAAATTCAGGGACCAACCAGGCTAAGTAGCATACCCCAACTGAATTTGGTGGGAGCTACCTATATGCATTCTGCCCACATGCATAATAGATATCATCTGGCAATAGGTAAGGGATGTCGTAGAATAGGCACAACGTAGATACCTGCAGTCCCAAATGGCATGAGGTATCGTTCTCTTCTTGATTGCTATCGAAAGGGGGCAATGTCCCATTCCAAGTGTGATTATATTGACCATATTGACAGTTAATACAGTTAGAACTTCTTATATTGTAGATAATTCTGTTGCTTATTTTATTTGGGGAACACTGGGCGGAGCATTAGGGTAGGTAAGGCTGAGCGAAATTCACCATAACCCGGCACCTAGATTTAGGGATTGCTCCTAGTGGGAAACTTTTATTATGGTATCTGATACATATTTGGCCATGGGGGGTCCATATTGATTCATTAATGATTCGATTGGATTATATTCCCTTATTGAAACAGTAGTCTGGTCTTATCGTATTAGGGCCTAACTTGACCGTAGGATACCTTGTGGTGTTATATTTGGGGCTGACCATACGTCCACAGGTGAGATTTCTTTCCCTGAGCTTAGTTAATTCCTCAGTGCTCAAAGGTATAGGGACTAGGGCCATATTTTTACCGTTTGACGGAGTACGGGAACATACCCAGCAATTACTGGTGTTAGTCACCTGGCCAACAGTTTCATGGAAATGTAATACAGTATTTCCTAGTTCTTGCAAGGAAGAAAAAATCAAAGGGACACATGAGAGAAAAACACAAAGAACCATACTCCCCTTCATGGTTTATCTTGGGTTACTGTGGCCTTTTTACAGTAACTGGCATGAATCCACAGATCCTTCCCTTCGAGTTTCACTGAGGTGGGAGTAGTCAACAGTACTTGGTATGGTCCCTCAAATCGTGGTTCCAGAGCCTTTCTCACGTGTCTTTTTACGAAGACTTAGTCTCCTGGCACCAGGGCATGTGTTCCAGTGCAGTCTTCTGGATCTGGGATTGAAGAGAAAACTTGAGAATGTATGTTAGTGAGGGACTTCTGCAGTTCTTTCACATAATTAGTCAGTTCACCTTGGTGTTTCACTAGAGATTGAGGGAAATAACACCCTGTTTTTGGCGGCCCCCCAAACAGTATTTCATAGGGGCTTAGCCTATGTTTCTTATTAGGTGTTGTCCTGACTGAGTATAGGGCAAGGGGGAGGCATTGCAGCCAGGGCATCCCCGTGCTCTTCATGGCTTTCTGTATTTTGAGCTTGAGAGTGCCATTTAGCCTTTCTACCTTGCCACTACTCTGTGGGTGGTAGGGGGTATGGAATGCCTGACTGACCCCCAAATCTGACATGATGGACGTCATTTCCTCCCCGGTAAAGGTGGTACCTCTATCTGACTCAATTACCTCTGGGACCCCATATCTGCATACTACTTCAGAAAGTAGTTTCTTTGCTGTGTTTTTTGCTGTAGCCTTAGCTACTGGCCACGCCTCTGGCCAATTTGAAAATATATCCGTAGCCACTAAGACATATTCATATATTCCACATTTGGGCAGCTGAATATAATCTATTTGTATGCGTTGAAAGGGGTAGAGGGGCTTAGGGGTTACCCTGGGAGGTACTGTTACTGTGTGGCCAGGATTATTGGTGTTACAGATGGCACAGGCCTTTACCAGATTACTGGCAGCAGTGCTGAAGCCTGGTGCAATCCAGTGTCTAAAAACAGAGTTGATTATAGCATCCTTTGAGACATGAGTGGGTCCATGCACTATAGTGGCCATTGTGGGAAAAAGGACTCTGGGAGACAGTGTCTTTCTGTTGTGGCCCATATGCCTTTTGTGCATTCTGCACCCCTCTTTTTCCACTCTTCCCTCTCAGGCTCTGATGCCTGTTTCTGGAGGATTTTCAACATTTCCAGATCTATAGGGGATGTGAGAGGAGTGGCAGTTGCTAGATAGTGTTTTACCAGTGGTAAGTCTGCTGCGGCTCTCGCAGCCTGATCTGCCAGCCTGTTTCCTCTCACCTCCATAGTCTGATCTCTGGTGTGTGCTTTTACTTTCATGATTGCCACTTCTTTAGGCAGTTCCAATGCTGCAAACAACCTTAAAATGATATCTGCATTTTTAATAGGTTTACCATTGGAAGTCATAAAATGTCTATTTTTCCAACTGCTCTGATAATCATGTGCAACCCCAAAAGTGTATCTAGAGTCTGTGTAAATATTGGCTGTTTTGCCCTCCGCATGCTGGCATGCACTGATTAATGCTTCCAGCTCAGCCTGTTGTGCTGACAAACTTGGTGGGAGGGGTTGCTGAATCAATATTTCAGTCTCTGTTGTGACTGCATAACCTGTTTTGGGAGAGCCCTCCTCATAGTACCTGGACCCATCTACAAACAGGAGTAGATCAGGGTTGTTAAGAGGTGTTTCTTTGACATCACCAGGGGGTGTAGTTTCCTGGTCCATTAAGGCTAAACAATCATGATCACAAGAAAAAAATTTGTGTTGTGTTTCCTGCTTTGTCACAGCCTCAACACTTTCTGTACTGTCTGTGTCTGCAGCATCTATACTGTCACTCCCCTCTTTTATATCCATGCAACTTGGATGCAAATTTGCTGGATTTAAAACTGTGCATCTCTTCAGTGTAACATTTGAGGGTGTCAGTAGTGCCACTTCATATTTAGTTAATCTAGCCACTGAGATGTGTTTTGTTCTGGCTTGATTCAGTATTTCCATGACTGAGTGTGGTACCTGGATGGTGAGTGGGTTATCCAACACTATATCTGCAACTTTCTATAGCAATAAAGCAGCTGCTGCTACTGCCTTTATACATGTAGGAGCCCCTATTATGACAGAATCTAGCTTCTGGGAGTAGTATGCTAGTGGTCTTTGTTTGCCCCCATGGTCCTGCATTAACACCCCATGGGCATATCCTTTTTATTCATGGCAGAACAAATTAAAGTAGAGCTCAGAGTTGGGGAGCCCAAGGGCTGGGGCACTTGTGATTAATTCTTTAATCATTTCAAAGGCTGCTTGTTGTTCAGCTGTTAGGGTAATCGGGCCGGTGGTGTTTCCTTTTGTAGCAGTATAGAGGAGGTCAAAAAGTACTGAGGCGTTGATTAGCCACTCACGGCAGTACCCTGCGAGTCCTAAAAAAGCACGTAGCTGTCTTACTGCTGTGGGGGGAGGGAACTTTTGTATAGCAGTTTTTCTGCTATCTAGCAGGTGTTTAGCGCCTGCTGATATACAGTGACCTAAGAATTGGACTTGGGGTAGAGCTATTTGCAGTTTGTCCTTTGACACCTTGCAGTGGGCTTGTGCTAGGAATTCTAGCAAACTTTTAGTTTCCTTTAAACAGATTTGTCTGCTGTCAGTGCAAAGCAAAAGATCATCTACGTACTGTATTAGACACGTATTCTCGTGTGCTGGGACCCAGGAGGCTAGGACAGTGTGCAATGCTTCTGAGAAGGCGGACGGTGAAATTGCAGCTCCCTGCGGCTGCCTGGTCCAACAAAACTGGGCATCGTTTAATGTGAATGCAGTGCATTCTTGGCTGTCGGGGTGTAATGGTACAGAGAAGAATGCATTTGCCAAATCAATCACTGAAAAGCTGGTGGGTGAGGCTGGGATGTCATTGAGCAAAACGTGTGGGTTTGGGACAATGGGAACATCTATCACCATTCGTTTGTTAATTTCCCTTAGATCGTGCACAAGTCTAAATTGGGCTTTCCCATCGGCCGATCTCTTCTTAACGGGAAAGAGTGGAGAGTTCCAGGGGGAACGGCACCGCCTTAAAACCCCTGCTTTCTCGTACTCTTTTGCTTGTTCACTAATGGCTTCGTTTTGCTCTCCCTTAAGGGGATACTGTCTGCATGAGACAGGGACTGTACCATCTTTAAGCTTGATGTGAACAGGGGGAACTGTGAGTAGTCCAACATCAGTTTTACCTTTGGACCAAAGGGTGTCGGGTAAGGATTGGAAAATTTCTGGGAATGAGTCTCCATGAGGTTTTTATCAGGTTCTGTAACCCGTTGTACCATTGCTAGAGCTGCAAGTACTTTCGAGTTTCTTAATAAGGGGTCTGAGGGTTGTAAGTAAACCTTCCCATCTCTATATTTTATGGATGCTTGTATTTTGGAAAGTATGTCTGCTCCTAATAAATTAACAGGGCATCCAGCAGAGACTAAGAACTGAACATCAATTGTCTCTTCCTCACCAGGTATTTGTACTGGAATAGGGACGGTTTCTTGCAGACTCACGGCAGTACCATTGAGTCCCGTGGTGGTAATTGTTTTATCGGTCAGATATTGTTTGATAGCAGGGGTATGCATTATACATGAACGGCTTGCTCCAGTGTCAAGCAGGCAACGAGTTTCAATTTTTCCATCAAGCAATATGTCAATAAGAGCTTGAGGACCCATATCTTTTACAACCCTTGCAGACACTAGAATGCCAATTTCCTATTCTGACTTTTGCTCCTTTTTCTTGAGCCACGCCTTGTATTTCTGACAATCTCTCTTCAAATGTCCCACTTGTTTACAGAAAAAACATGCCCCAGGCGCTGTAGCAGTCCCGGGGCCCCTCCTCTCTGCTGCAGTTTGGACAATGTAAATGGGAGCTTTTTTCTTTCTCTGATCTTCTCTATCCTCCATTGCCCTCAGTATATCCAACAACACTTCTATGTTTAAACTCCCTGCCTTGGATCTGTTTCTAAGCAGAGCCTCTCTCATTTCTAGCTTAAGGCCCATGAGAAAGGTATTTTTCAACAGCTGTACTTCACGGAGTTCAGCAGTGCGAAATCCCCCGTCAGTGTGTTTAATCAGGCAGCGGTCATACCATTTACGGCAGTCTTCACTGTTTTCTTGTTTAAGGGGGGTACCTACTGGGACCTTGCGCTGTTCTGCAGCCACCCATACACCCATTTTTGCCAGGAATGTATGTGCAGAGGCCAATGTCAGGGCATTTTCCCCTTCGGGACATTGTACATTATCTGAATTTTTAAAAACAGCGGTCCCACTTGGACCAATTACAATGTTGGCTAGTTCCTCTAGATCTGACCATGTACAATTGTAAATTCTGTTCATTCTTCTAAAGTAAGCAAGACACTGGGTGGGGTGTTTTCTGGGGTCTGGGCATTTGTCACATATGTCCCTTGTCTCACTCGGGGTCCAGGGTCTGTGCTGTGTAGTGGTGCGCATTCTAACATCAGGGGCATTTTTCACCTGCCCCTGGGTCCATCGTTGTGGAGGTGGTCACAGGGAACATGCCTTGGGGCGGGTCATATCGCTGGTCTGTAGCCTTTTGTGGCTGACCACAAAATGGACACACTTCAGAGTATGCCGGGACGCAACGATAACATTGTTTGCAGACGGTCCCATAGGGGAGGCCGACTCTAGCCTTGTCATTCAGGGAAATCTTATCAGGGTTATACGGTGGGGGTCCTGTAACAACAGGAAACACCCATTCTCCATAAAAATTGGGCCGTTGTGTGGGCCTTTGTCTTAAACTGGGACCTGTCTGACCGTCTATAAGGGGTCTTAAATCGGGGTACATTATTGGCCCCGACGGGGAGACGGGCAAGGGTGCATTGCTGGCTTGAACATTGTGGGCTGGTGGTAATACATTTTCTATTTCATCAGTGTCACTTAAATTTGTCAATTGTAAAGTATTATAATAGTCACTGTCATCCTCCAATTCTTCCGCTAATTTATACCATACTTGACACCTTTCAAAATAGCCTTTTTCTTTCAATATTCTCTCATTGTCTTTTATAAACTGTTTCCAAAATGGAACTTTCAGCTTACCGTCTTCAGACACTACTGCTGCTGTAAACAATTTCTTCATTCCTTTAGTGAGGTCTTTACCTCTATGTCTAGACACATACTGTATGGGGCTTAATCCCCCGTATTTCTGGGGCTTGTGCCCCGTTTTGGACCCTTTATTTCCCATCGGGAATTACCTTATGGTCCCTTTATGTGAATGAGAAAATGTTTCCTTCCTTACAGTAGTAAGTTTGCAGGAGGTTTCCCTTTCTGAATATTCCTGACAACTTTCAACAGAATCCAACAGAAAAAGACAATTATCCACAATACTGTTAAGCACTTCAAGGCTATGTCAATTTGCTCCAGATTTTGTGTTATGGTATTATTCATTTCATCTCATGTAAATTTGTAAAACGTGAAGGATTCAAGACATGACAATTATGACACACAAAACAACTCGTATGGTCACTAATATTGATTAATCAATCCCTACCTTGATACCCTCAATAGTATATGTTGCCAGAGTTCGGAGATCTCCGTCAATCAGACTAGGATACCCTCAAACTGGGACACTTCCTCTTTTCACAGAGACAGCACTTTAAGAGCAAAAATAAAGCTTTTTACTCACCAGCTGAATTTCGATGTCTGTCTGTGTGAAGAAGAAGAAGTCCCGATGTCGGGGGGTCTGATGTATTGGAGATCTCGGACAAGAGCCCCCACTGAAACTGTCAGAGATGACCTAAATGGGTCCTTTCTACTGAACTCCGGCTGCTATGTCTTGTGGGTATCGATCGATAGAGAGACAGGCAAGTTCAGATATCAGGCTGAAGCTCAATCTGGTTCTGACCAGCCCTTAGTCAGAGTAACTTTATTTATACATAGAAAAACAGGAAAGAAGATAAGAATACAAGGTTTGTGAAAGCAGCTTGTACATATCAGCAGTTTGTGGTCATGCCAAAAAGCAGATGTCCTTATCTCAGTCACGTAGGCCTCAGGTGGGGGTTTGTGGGGTGTGGGTTCCTGGAACAGAAGTTGCTTGATGTGCACATTTTCTTGAGAAGAAACATGTTGAAAGAAGCAAAAGATAAGATAGCATAAGTCATATGATGTCTGAAATAGCCTGCAGCTCTGCAGACTATTTTACACACATACAGCATGTCAATTATACAAAATGCATTATTCAAAAGCTCATAACATTGATGTCTCTCACACTGGGGAGACCCTGACACCAAAAGAATGGTCAAAGATTAGAATTAATGTAGCTAAGACATCAATTGCGGTGAGAATAAAGGAAAATTCATGTAAAATTTATTACAGGTGGTATTTAGTCCCCTCCCGTCTACATGCTATCTTTCCTACATCCAGTGATCGATGTTGGAGGGGTTGCGGACTGCGGGGTACCCTGTTGCGCGTTTGGTGGAGCTGTCCTAGACTGCAATTTTACTGGCAGCAAATTCATAAGCTGATTGAATCTGTGACACAGATTAAGATGCCCGATTCCCCTCTTTACTCCCTCCTACCCAGACGGCTTCCTGACGTCGCCCGACCCGTACAAAAACTCATTGGTCATATGGTAAATGCAGCTAAATGTCTGATAGCCACTCACTGGAAAAATATTGCCCTCCCCTCGCTCTCAGCTACCATTAGTAAAATTTGGTCAATTTACAGAATGGAAAGCATTACAGCTGTCCTCAAAGATAAACCACAGAAATTCCAAAATACATGGTCTCCTTGGACGAGCCATTTCAATGCTGAACCCCCATTAACAACCATTTGACACTTATCCGCTCCCATAAATTATGATCATTAGAGGCTTGGAATGTCTTGTATTTTTAAATGGTAATCACAGACAATCTGATTACACCTCCATATAGCCAAGTCTATCGCTATTTTTCTTCTTTGCCACCTGATTTAAGGAACAATAGGTTATAAACTTCCCCCTCCTCTTTTTCTTCCCCTAATCCCTCTTTCCTCATTGTTTGTCTTCCCCCTTTCCCCATATAGCAAAAATAAAAACAACCCTCACTTTTTTACAGAAACATGCCAATTTTCTTTGTGCTGTACATGCTCCCATATATATGCATGTCTGTTATTTAAAGTGAATTGTTTCACATATTTGTCATATGATGTCTCATTTTCACTCCTGTGTTGTTTTGAAAAACTACAATAAAAATTTATTTAAAAAAAAAAAAAGAAAACACAAGAAAGTTATTCTTAAACAACAAAGGAAACAAACATTTTCATTCCTTACCATCGGCCAACGAACAGGAAAGCAAACACAAGACAACATAAAACAAACAAGCACTAACAACAAAATATACATTTAAATGAGTTTCTTTCTGAACATGCACACTGATACTTACCACAGATTAACATTTGCCTTGCCTGGTCCTAATTTTCTAGCTTTCACTCTAATATTTTCTTTACAATCTTCCCTCAAATGTCCCTTCTTAAGGCAGTTAAAACACTTCAAAAATTTATGTTTCTTTCGTCCCTTATCGTCCCTTGATATGTAATCTTTCTAAAGCCTGGATATTCACCATCATTAGCCTATCACTCTGCGCCATTTCCCTTTTACATATGTTTTTATCATGTTCCACAGCAGACTCTATAATTTAATTTACCATGAGGCCTCTCCAATTAGGAAAAGAGGTTTGTACCCTGGTCTTTAAATCCTCCCTGAGACCATCCATTAGTACTGCAACAGTTACTTCCCTGTGTCCCACATTTTCCTTTATATCTGGTATCCCTGTGTACTTAGTCATGGCTGCCAGAGCCCTAGCAAAATAGTCAGCTGTAATCTCACTACCTTTTTGTTTGATAGTGAAAAAAATTCTCTAGTCCACTATCACTGGATAATATATAGCCAACTGTGAAATGATATGTCTAATATTTTCCTGATTATCATCCTCGGTTAAGTATTTATCCTCCTCCAACATACAATCCTTAATGAACTTTTGTATATCAATATCGAGAGGAAGACAGGCCCTAAACACCACTCGCCAATCTTTATTAGTAGGCTCATGTGTATTACCTAAATGTCTAATACATTTCTGACACTTGGCCAAATCTTTTCTTGGATCAGGGAAATCAGACATAATTGATAACAGTTCAGTCCTAGTCCATGAAAAATGCATTGCTACATGTTTTATGGGAACTACATCATTTTTGTTTGCCTTCCCATTGGGAACTGCTGTTACGCGGACAGGATGTAAACCTACCAAATCACTACATTTTGGACTACTTGCTGGAATTACTGTTGCAATACAATGAATGTCCCTCTTTCTATTAATTTCTATATTATTCTCTCCCATTTCAGCCACTGCCCCTGGTAGTGGAACCGTTCCCCTTCCTTGTTCGTGTGATGCCTGTTGCATGTTACTGGCATGGGCAATGGCTGAAATGACGGTGGGTACATTTTCTTTTTCTGAAACATTACTCTCATCATAATCGGCTGTACTTACCAACCCAACCCAATTTGGCCGCGAGGGCGCGCATGCGCTCAGTTCTCCATGCTCTGCAACGTGCACTTCCGTTGTGTGCGCGCTTTGCACCGCGCCTACTTCCGCTGAGCACGCGCTCCCTTGCCACGTGTACCCTTCTGGTTGCTACAATTTTAAACAGACATCATGTTCAATTCTCGTTTTTGTTGATCGTTTTTTTAATCAACCGCATTTTATCTCTAACATTATTTAACAGCTCTGACTCGAAACTACTGATGTTTGGGAAATGTTTCACACACTCCCGGGTCATCTTGACCCATTTGGCGCAGTACGCTGTTGCGTACGCACCATATTAATTATGCATAACATACTTTGCTGAACCAATCGGCCATTCCTTAGGCAGTACAAAATTGGCCATCTCTTCTTGGCTGTGGACGATTTCAACAGGTACGTCCCCTCAACTCCACATCACTGAGTACCACTGAACAATAACACACGATTGTCAACGTACTCAATGGAGTACCCAACTTCCCAATACCCTGCCTTTCCTAGTTTGAGTACTTTACAACTGTTAGCACCCGATACTTATTATGAATATCAGTGGTTGCAGCGTATTTCCTCCCACATCTCCCAAGTCACAATCACGGCTGCACAATCAACCATGCGGTCCGATCGCACCGCCTACAGATAATAATTATCGGTAAGCTTTGCAATTACAAGTGGGAATGCCGCAAAAACCTGTTATTTTTGCTTCGAGTATACCTGCCATGTATACTCTGTGGCGTCTCTTTTTCCCCTGATCTTTGTTAGAACAGAACGCCACTCACACAAAGGTTTCTTTATATCCTGTCCGCCCTTCAAACAGAACCTTTGTTTTCAGGTCACCTTTTTACTGTGTCTCGTCAGACACACCTGAACAAAATCCCTGTCTCTTTTCAACAGTACATAAACTCTTCTCTGATCTGCCTCTTTTAAACAGTATAAGAACTCTTCTCTTATATGTCTCTTTTCAACAGTTTACAAACTCTTCTCTTATCTGTCTCTTTTCAACAGTAAATAAACTCTTGTTTTTATGCCTACCATTCACATACACATACAACATTTTGTTTTCTGCGCAGAAAATACATCTCCCAAACAATAGTAATATCTTTTCAGAGGCTTTAGCAAGTCATTATACTATACATATAACAAACTATCAAAATGACTGTTTAAACACGTGGCAATATCACCGGAAGTACACATACTCAATGCAGGCATTACACATGCGCTATGCAATACAATACATTTCAAACGCAAAACGACAATACAAAGAAACAGTTTTCTTACTTGTCCCTAGTTTCAAGTTAGCGCTCCTTTAGATTATGCAAAAATGGACATTCGGTTCCACAACACAGAATGATGAACAGGTTTAAAACACATTACGTTCTTAGCCGTATATGACGCGTCAATCCACCCTTTGTTGAGGAACCGAAATCCGTATGCTTTGCGTAATGTCCGGTAGATTAACATCCAGCTGCGAGCCCCCAAATTATTAAAGTATTTTTTTCATTTTCCAATAAGTATTGTCTAAGCGAAGATAATCCTCAGCAAGGTTCAACAAAGAACACGCTACCACGCTGTTCTCGTCACTTTCACGGTTTGTGGCTGCTGGTGTCTTTAGATCAACTGCTGCTTGTCTGGATCCTGGAATGTTGGAGGCCCCTACATTTCCCTATGGAAGTCCCGGGACTCGGTGCATCAGTCCCGGGACTTCCATAGGGAAAACCGTGAAAGTGACGAGAACAGCTTGGTAGCGTGTTCTTTGTTGAACCTTGCTGAGGATTATCTTCCTAAAGACTCAGTGACCTGTATCTCTGGCAACGAGGTAGCGTGATAGTTATTGGATCCTGCTGTCCTGTTCCAGCTTAAAGATACCCAGATAAGCATATATCTTAATCTTTAATGTAAGTGTACATCTGTATTTTACTCTGCAATAAATATGTAATCATTTGGTATTACACTATGAGAACCTTTTTTCTTCATATAAACATGGTTATTACTGAGGATATATGAAGTGCCTGTCTGTGATCCTGTAAATGTTGAGCAACAACACTCCACCAGCCTGAAGGGGAATCAAAGTTATTCTAATCTATGAAGGGACCAACTATACCTACAGATAAGCTTTAAAGTTATTTTATCTGGTACGCATATTGGTATGGTGCTGGTGGTCTTGGAAATATTTCCTCCTGTGTGTGTGTTTTTTTCCTTACTGATTCACTCCTAACACCTGAGTGCCTATATCCACTTGGTGATCTAAAATTCTGGCTTGTGGTACACCTATCTGTATTGTTGAATACAGTATTATACTATGTGGCGCCCCCTCCTACTTATTTTGTTTTAGATTTATTCCAGTCCACCATCTGGCTTTGTGGGAATTTTGGCAGCCTCCTGAACATAGGATACCTACTTCTTCCAAAGGACAATATTTGAATTGGAACTTGTTTATCTTCACAGAGTTACGCGCTGCACTATCTATTGTAATTGTTTATATATATATATATATATATATATATATATATATATATATATATATATATAACTATAAACCAAATACCTTCTGCTTATAAACAACTGTGGAATTCAACCATTATGAATATGAAATATATGAATAAATGAATGTGAGAGTGTGAGTGTATGCGTACATGTTTTATCTTGCGATCGCGCCACGCCACGTGTTATGTGGTGTACTGATCGCAATCGCACGGTAAAACAATATTAACCAATATACTTTCGTTCATCCAATCCAATCCAAAATACGGCTTTGACAATACACATATGTGAAGGATGGACCTCCTATTCCACCCTGTCTGTTGTGTTGCTGGGGACCGGCTGGGCATGCCTTGCTACTGTCTCTTTTCTTTATCCCAAATTGTGCCACTTTAACCGCAGCAGGCAGTGCCTGCTACCACCACTAAGCTCTTTCACCGGCACCTAGAACAGGTTCCTTCTGGGTAACTTTCACTGCTAGTGTGCCCCCTTGCTGGGCACCTGAACTGCTACCCCTGACCTCTTGGCTTCATATCAGGGTTGCTGAGGATGGTTCACCCTGGCCTATCCCACTGTCCAGAGCTGCAAGGTAGCAACATAGCAGGACCAGACTTGGATTAAAAATCAGCCCTGGCATTTAAAGTACACAGGCCCACCAGGAAGGAAACTATGTGCCGCCGCTCAGCGCCGGCGCTGATAAGGGCATGACCACATTGTGTTGTGGCCAACATGGGGCATTGATACATACATTTTAATAAAATATTACATTTATCACGCCCTCCCAGCCACATCACGCCATCCTACCAGGCAGATTATGACACCGCCATCCCACTGTACTTATCTATGCTTCTGGTGCTGCTGATATCCATCAGGGTGGGAACTTACAGTAGAGTGAACAGGGAAGCTCATTGTCTCACGAGATTACCCAATCTTGTGATACCAAGAGCTTTTCGGCTTGCTCTGCAGTCTGTGTCCTATCCGGAGACTGGGAGCAGCTATCAGTTCCCATCCCCTAAAGAGAGGTGGATTAAGGCTCAGGGAGCCCAGGGTAATTAAGACAGCAGGGCCCCTATTATGTTACATGGTTATCGTTTTAGACAAATACACAGGCACTACTGTTAGAAGTAGACAGCTCTGCCTTCACAAGCAGAATGTTGTGAAGCGGGACATACCTCCCAACTGTCCTTGCAGTCGGACCAAATCCTGACTAAGTAAGACAGTCTCCCAAATTCTGGACTGCCCCACCACATTCAGGACAGTTGGCAGACTGTCCTGCTCTCTCCTACCTGTCTTGGTCACTTTCACCACTTCTAGCAGTTGAATTCTTTAGCTCTGTTCCTTCTTATCTTGATCCTGGAATATTGGATGCCCTATTTTGAAAAACAATGGGTACATGAGATTTAGAAAACTCCTATCAGCGCCGGTGTTAAAACAATAGCACTCACGTTTTAAAATTAGGCCTCCCTCCAGTCCCCACAATAATAATATTCATATTTTATAAGTTGAACTATTTCCCTTTAACCAGCTCCAACATTAAATTATCAGTATACCCATTTACTCAAAACATATTTCCCTCCCTCCAAACAGTCCCAGCAATAAATAAAATAGCATTAAAGTTTAATAAATATAACCATTTTCCACAACCATCCCCAGCAATAAATAATTCATATTCACATGTAATAAATAGCCCTCCTCCCCAAAATCAACCTCATATCTCAATTGATAGCCCTAAACCACCCCAGCATTAAATTAAATTAAAGGTTCCTTCACCTCACCTTAAATAATTAGCCCCCATCTACACTCCACCAATATATAGCCTACCTCCCTCACTATATTAAGATCCTTCCTCACCTCACATATTATATTAAAATACTGCACGCACACACGCACACTATATTTAAAATATTGCAGACACACACGCACACTATATGGACATGGCCAAAAATACACAAGCTCACTATATGAACATGGCCAAACACACACTATGTTAACATGGGGTCACACACACACACACACACACACACACACACACACACACACACACACCATATTAACATGGTGACATACTACATTCACTAACGCACACACTACATTAACAAGACCATTCACTATAATAACATGGGGCCACACACACACACACACACACACACACACACACACACTATATTAACATGGGGCCCCACACGCACACTATTTTAACATGGGGCCACACACACACTATAAATAAAATACTGCGCGCACACATGCACACTATTTTTAAAATATTGTGGACACACACGTACACTATATGAACATGGCCAAACACACACACGCACACTATATGAACATGGCCAAACACACACAAGAACACCATATGAACATAGCAAACACACACTATATTAACATGGCCACACACTATATTAACATGCGGCTACACACACACACACACACTACATTAACATGGCCACACACTATATTAACATGGGGCCACACACACACACACACACACACACACTATGTCAACATGGACACACACACACACACTATGTCAATATGGACACAAACACACTCACTATATTAACATGGGGACACACACACAATATTAACATGTGGACACACACAGACACACTTACCTTGTTACATCCGATCCAGCCATCCGCATGACAGCCAGAGCAGCAGCACCTCCTTCCTGCGCACTGCTCAGCGAACGGAAAATCAGTGACGTGTCGCCTATGCAACTAATCACATGGGACGGCACCACGTGACAGGTGACGTCCCATGTGATTACTTGCATTGGGTGCACATCACTGAGTCTCTGTCTGCCGAGCAGAGCGCAGGGAGGTGCTGCAGCTCGGGCGGCCTTGTGGACCGGCCCATCTAGCTATCGGCCCTTCTGGTATTTGCCAGAAGTGCCAGATGGCCAGTCCGGCCTTGACGCAGAGTATCGGTACTGGAATGCTGGGTCCCAACCTCAGAACATCTGGATAACGGATTAGATTGTCTAATCTGTAGGTCACAGGAATTGCCGCAGGTAAGTAGGTGTCAAAACAGGATCTTGGAGCAGTAATGTTTTATTAGCTCAAGTATTCCTAATAACAGTTACAGATATTAAAATACTACATTGTCAAATAGAGCTCCTTTTTATACAGATTCTGACACAAGTCCTGGCAGGGGATAAACCAGCCCCCTATTCCGACCAGACACCAAATTGTCTGATATCACATCAGATGATTTAACATCAGGATGTGATATTTCTCTAGACGTGAAGTTAATGCAATTTACATTAAAATTTAGCATAAAATTCACAGCAATATGTGATATCCTACATAACTTGCATCCTGAGTTTACATTGTTCAGATGGGTTCCTGTCTCTCTAACAAGAAGTGACAACATGTAACAACCTCTTGCTGGGCCTTCAGGTTAAACCATGTTTTTGTCACTTCTGCGATGAAAAGACTTACTTAGCATTTCCTGCTTTCAGCAAACAAGACTTTCTCTGACCTGGCATAATATATTAGAAATCAATACATTTCCTATACCAAAATACACACAATATGAAAAAATACCAGTACATTTTAAATGAAATACAGTGGTGCCCTGAACCCTTAATTAAAGTAAATATCTAAAATAAGTTATTTATAAGTGATCCACCCACACAATAATGCACTGATGCTCTGGTGTATACACTTAGACTGGGCCAAGGATTAAAAAGTACAATAAACTGTGAGAAACAGGTGATGGATAAAAAGTCCTCAGTCCAGTGGGTCCCCGTTTCATCATAGTTCCTTTATGGATTCAGAAATCATTTGGATAAAGCCAATTATACAGGTAAACATTGCAAATAACAATAGCAAGAACCATCATTATAACTCAAAATATTCAACAATTATCACCCCACAGCATTCTCCAGTACCCCAGTGATACAGCTCTCCATCTGTGAGCACGGCCAAATCTTCACTCCTATACCAAATGTTAAAGTCCTATTTTATTGTCTCCTTGCTTTTGGCAGGATCACAGATTCCCGGAAGCTTTTTCTGTTGTTTCTGTACAGCGATCACTATTCAAATACTTTCAACGCCATAACCCCTAGGTAGCTACTCTTACCCCCAGCTGGCACCCCCAATTGGCTGTCTTTGGAGAGTGACCAGAACATCATTGGCTTAGCAGTGTTTGTCTCCAATGTATGATGCTCCCTGGAATACCTGTGATGCTGGCTCCAGGTTGTCTACTGGGGAAGAGGAAAAATAATTTGTCTTTACATTTCCATACGTAAGAACTTCACTTCAATATGTAATTGCCCTGTTCTCTTCCCTTGTTCACTTGTTCCAAGTGAGCGGCCTACAGAAAAGGGGTTGACGTGATTGTCCAATAAAGGTGTAATAGCATGTAAATTCGGTATTGTTTTCTTAAATCACTTTCTGTTCTGCTGATCAATGGTCAACCCGTTTTCAGTACACACATAAAAAGATGCAGACCGGTGACTAATGGAGAAGTTTGTAGCTGTATTTCCCTCTTGAAGTGGTAGCAGGTGTCTGACTTATAAGGGAAACTCATCAGCTCTTTTGGTCTCCAGTACCACCTTTATGCCGATGACACCCAACTCTACCTTTCCTCTCCCAATCTCTCTTCCTCCCTCCTCTCCAGGGTGTCTGCCTGCCTCTCTGCCATCTCCTCCTGGGTGTCCTCTAGATTCCTCAAACTTAATCTCGCTAAAACCAAACTTATTTTTTTTCCTCCCGCTCATTCCCCCTCCCCTTCCGACCTTTCTATCTCTGTTCTCAACTCCTCTATTTCCCCTGTTCCTCAACTTCGCTGCCTCGGTGTCATCCTTGACTCCTCTCTCTCTTTTGCTCCTCACATTCTCTCTCTCGCCAAATCCTGCCGCTTCCAGCTGCGGAATATCGCACGCATTCGGCCCTTCCTCTCCCAAGATGCCACTAAGGCTCTTGTCCACGCTCTTATCATCTCCCGCTTGGACCACTGCAACCTCCTCCTTACCGGCCTCCCCCGCACTCATCTCGCTCCCCTTCGCTCTGTACTCAATGCAGCCGCTCGGCTCATTTTCCTTTCTCGCCGCTCCTCTTCTGTCTCCCCCCTATACCAATCCCTTCACTGGCTCCCCTTCCCCTACAGAATAGTGTTCAAGCTCCTCACACTTACTTTTAAGGCCCTCTCCAACTACACTGCTCCCTACATCTCAAACCTCATTTCCATCCACGCTCCATCCCGCCCTCTGCGTTCGGCTAATGACCGTCGCCTCACCTCCCCCCTGGTTACCTCCTCCCATGCTCGCATCCAAGACTTCTCCCACGCTGTCCCCCTCCACTGGAACCAGCTCCTCTGCTCCATCAGAACATCACCCAACTTGTCCAGCTTCAAACAGGCCTTAAAAACCCACCTCTTCCTCAAAGCCTTCCAGTCCCCCACCTAACCGACCTCCTTCCAGCCTCCCACCTACCGCCCTCCCTATCCTGCCCTCCTCCTGCCTCCCTCCTCGTCATTCTCCTCTCCCCCCTCTCCCTCTCTGTGTTCTCCTCCTTTTCTCCTCCTACCCTTGTGTCTCTGTCTGTCCTACCCTCCCCTTAGATTGTACGCTCCTTCGAGCAGGGCCTCCTCTCCTCCTGTTCTCCACCACCTTAACTCTGCTCTCCAGCTCCCTGTCTCCTCCGTGAGGTCCTCCTGCCCTTCTGCCCCTCTAGCTTCACAGCTGGGGGCTCTAACCTTTCATCTAGCTGTACTTTGAGCTTCTGAGTTACTGTGCTTTTTGTTAACTGTACCGTGCTGCCTCACCCTGTATCATGTTTCTGTATGTCTCTGTACGGCGCTACGGATACCTAGTGGCGCCTTATAAATAAAAATTAATAATAAAAATAATAATTATATATATATATATATATATATATATATATATATATATATATATATATCTATATATATATATATATATATATTTGCAAAAAACAGGGATACTCTGCACTCTCCAAACACATAACTAATGCTGTACTAAATTATTTTCTATATTACAAACAGGAAATGTTAGTTCCACATATTGCAATATATGTTAAGCTGACCAACTCTCGCCAAAGTCTTCCCATTCTGGTCAGTCCTATTTTATGCTATGCTATTTTATCTGGGCTTAAGGCTTACCTGCACACAGCTTTTAAATGCAAGTCTTTCCCAAGCACTAGCAACCATGGGAGACCTGGGACTCACCTGACACAAGTTGGAATTAATTAATGTAAAGAATGGGTTGCA